>NC_074691.1:22120761-22248261 GCF_029448725.1 Salvelinus fontinalis
AAAAGTCTGTAGTGGGAAAGATAACAGTTTAAGACCTCAAATCAGTGTGCTTTTTTTTCACTCAAAACTCTGATGTATTGAAAGGACTGTAGAATTTGATGGGAGCACTTTAGTATAGTGGGAAATATGCTATTCTTTCACACAGAGACGGGGCTGTTGTTCTCTGCTGGTGTGTGATTGTGAGAAGGGTGTAATCCGGCAGTGACCGTCTTAGTGAAGCTCCTGGTAAGAACACTATCCAGCTCTCTGATTGGACAAGAGTACAGGGACAACAGGTGATGACAAACATTCTCAATTACAATGCCAAAATGTAATCTTTCTCTTGGTCTAATCCCTTCCATTGTCATAGTGGGAGTGGAAACAAAGAGGGGCAATTGGCTTCCACAGGTTGTGATTCTGATGGATTCTGTCTGAAAGATTGACAGCAGCTTTTGGCCCCCTGTGTGTTGTCAGGTGGCTCACTGCATTAACTCTACTCTGCCCTGAGGGATATAAGCCCCCCCTCTCTGTCTTTCTGTCCCTCCCTCCCTCTCTCTTCTCCCCTCCTTCCCCTCTCCCTCCCTCCCTCTCTTTCTCTTTACCCACCCCTCTCTCTCAATTCAAGGGCTTTATTAGCATGGCTCTCTTTCTGTCCCTCCCTTCCTCTCTCTTCTCCCCTCCTGTTTAGGTAGGGTAGGGTGATATTAAGCTGCCAGGCAAGGGAGGTGAAAGCTGTGATCCTGACTCCTGACGTGTGAATTACCAGTTGGTCTCTGGGGATTGGAACCCACCCAGCCATGTGTAATTAAAAGAGCATGAAGGCAGATCAAGTGCTTTCCTCAACTCCTAATTCAATGTTCCTGGAGGCTGCTAGAGAATCCACTGGGTGCCTTGTCTGAGATGTCTGTCCATGAAGCAGGATGGAAAAATATCCTCTTGTTTTGATAGTTCATCTGAGATTGATTGTGAGTGGAGGGTAGTTAGCTGTCTCATTTATCAGTAAGCTATTGTAGAAGGTAATAGATTTAGCACCCTATTATTTAATTTGACACTGAAGACTCTTTACCACCAGCCAGCCCTCTCAGCAAATTCATTAAAAACGGTTTAGGGTGTCAGGTACCCCAACTGTTAAGAGCATTGGGCCAGTAACCGAAAAGTCGCTGATTCAAATACCTGAGCCATATATGTAAAAAATCTGTCGATGTGCCCTTGAGCAAGGCACGTAACCCTAATTGGTTCTGTAAATTGTTCTGGATAAGTGTCTGCTACAGGGATTACAGGAGGGGACTAAGTACACACCCCTGAGGGGGCCCAGTGTTAATGATCAGCGTGGCAGACGTGTTGTTGCCTACTCTTACCACCTGGGGCCCGGCCCATCAAGAAGTCTTGCAACTGGATCCGGGACTTCCTGAAGGGCCGCCCCTCAGGGGTGTTTACTTAGTCCTCTCCTGTACTCCCTGTTCACCCACGACTGGGTGGCCAAACATGACTCCAACACCATCATTAAGTTTGCTGACGACACAACAGTGGTAGGCCTGATCACCGACAACGATGAAACAGCCTATAGGGAGGAGGTCAGAGACCTGGTGGTGCCAGGACAACAACCTCTCCCTCAATGTGAGCAAGACAAAGGAGCTGATCGTGGACTACAGGAAAAGGAGGGCCGAACAGGCCCCCATTAACATCCACGGGGCTGTAGTGGAGCGGGTCGACAGATTCAAGTTCCTTGGTGTCCACATCACCAACAAACGATCATGGTCCAAACATACCCAGACAGTTGTGAAGAAGGCACAACAAAACCTTTTCCCCCTCAGGAGACTGAAAAGATTTGGCATGGGTCCTCGGATTCTCAAAAGGTTCTACAGCTACACAATCGAGAGCATCCTGACCGGTTGCATCACCGCCTGGTATGGCAACTGCTCGGTATCTGACCGTAAGGCGCTACAGAGGGTAGGGCGAACGACCCAGTACATCACTGGGGCCAAGCTTCCTGATATCCAGGACCTATACAATAGGCAGTTTCAGAGGAAAGCCCATAAAATTGTCAGTGACCCTCAAGTTATAGACTGTTTTCTCTACTACCGCATGGCAAGCTGTACCGGAGTGCCAAGTCTAGGACCAAAAGGATCCTCAACCGCTTCTACCCCCAGGCCATAAGACTGCTGAACAATTAATAAAATCGCCACCGGACAATTTACATTGACCCTGCCCACACCTCCCTTTTTGTACACTGCTGCTACTCGCTGTTTATTATCTATGCATAGTCACTTTACCCCCACCTACATGTACAAATTACCTCGACTAACCTGTACCCCCACACACGGACTCTACCGGAGCCCCCTGTATATAGCCTCGTTATTGTTTTTCTTATTGTATTACTTTTCATTATTATTTTTTATTTTAGTCTACTTGATAAATATTTTCTTAACTCTTCTTGAACTGCACTGTTGGTTAAGGGCTTGTAAGTAAGCATTTCATGGTAAAGTCTACACTTGTATTCGACGCATGTGACAAATAAAGTTTGATTTGATGTTAATTTGCTAAATGATTAAAATGTAAATCTATTTAAATGTTTCTTACCCTGTTTGCCTAACGTCAGCCCTGTATGTAGAGATGAAGCTGAGTCTGACAGAATGGAGTCAGTAATCACAGCCTATCATCACCCACTCTGGGAGCTCTAGTCTGTCCTGAGCAGCCTCTGGAGACGCTGATCTCCCCCAAAGCCTGTGATTTGATATCTTCTCCCACAAAGAGGAGATCAGATACCGCGGAGCACAGCAGCACACCACCATGCAGCAGGGATTGAGAGAATAGTCCATATTCCACATGCATCTGTGTGGGAGGAGGTTAAGGACTGCTCAGATACTAACACACCTCTCTTCTGATACCTCTCTCTAACACTCCACCATCCACTCTGAGTCAGATTTTCTTCTCCCAGCTCTGACAGTTTAAAGTCTTACCTTCACCTGTATGGATGGTAGAGACCCACCTATGAAAGCCAAAAGAACTGCCCAGCAACGGGCATAACATGTTATTCATGGTCTTCTGTATAGAGGTGATTCTTGGGGTTCCAAAGGTTTTCAAAATGAGGTCAAGCAGAGCATCACCAGAGGTGTTTTACCTAGACACCTGTAGCAGAGGAGGACCCAACCTCTCAACCCTTACCTCAAAATGAAGAGGCACAGACAGTACTAATAGCATGGTAAAGGCCTGCATCCTGGCTGTCTCCTCTCTCCCCTCCCCTCTGGCTGGGTTTAATATTTCTGGCTTCTGTGAACACGTCTGACCTACTCTCTCTTCATTAACACGACCACTACCAGGCCGTATGCTAATATTGTCCCCCTTATTCCGTGGGTGGTTAGGTAAAGGTTAGATAAGCGTTTGTACATGTGGCCGAGAGCTTCTACTCTCCAGGGCAATGGTGATACACATCAGTGGTTCTGGAGGAGTGGGGCTAGTGCATACAATAGGCATGCCTTGTACAATGGCTTGTACAGTTTGTGACTAGAAGACAATAATTATATTCACTCAAATAATATCAGAGCTGTGATTCCATGTATGCTTCTCTGTACCTGGATTTTACTATATTGAGCTGATATCAAGGAAACTAGCTAGTCTATGTAGAAATACATAAATAGATGTAACCCAAGAGACAAAACTGAACTAAATTGTGTTAGTGTATAGATAGATGCAGATAGGTGATGTGAGGTGAGGTGAGGCACTCTATGTTCATTAGTACAGCCCCATGTATTGTGCAAATTCCCATGCAGTCTGATAGCTGCTCCTGCCTCCTGCCACCTTCACCACCCACTGCTCTCTAACTGGGTAGCTGGGTAGCGGGTTGGAAACATGGTATTCCTGGCACTACCCACCTTCTGAGTCCACCCAGCATGGCACGCACCACTGCCTGTTGCCCATATGCCAGTATGTGTCCCATAATCCCCTGTTTCTGTTACTGATCTAACAACATGTCACTCGTGAAGGGTGACAGAGGACTTTAGGACAGGGAGGGGAAGAGGAAGTAAAATAAGATCTGTAGATGAGTTAGAATCCTGGCTGTCGAGAAATCACTGGCTTTTTCATTGGACATGATTGGTATAACATCTGCTAAACATGTGTATGTGACAAATACAAGTTGATTCGATTTTTGATTTGATTTGATTTATTTACTGTAGAGCGATGTAAAGGATGAGGTCAGAGATTAACACACAAACACACCCAAACAAACTGTCTTATGTCTAAGTATGGATATCCGTCCCTCCTCTTTCCTATGACTCTCTTTCGAAATGGCAATATTATTATCTCTACACCAGCTCTTGGTTATATGTTCTGTGTTCTGTCTCTTGAAAATCCTCCCTCCAACACGACTCCCCCTAATACCCTGACATGCATTTCTGCCATGTTTCTGACTTTCTGCTCCAAGATGAGGCTATTTGAAATGCATCTCCTCTCCCCTGACTTGTGTGTTGTGTTTGTAATACGCGAGCTGCATGTCATAATGGGCAGCACAGCTCAAATCCCTCCCAGGCAGCAGCAGAGTCTGTGGTGATTGTATCAAACTGACCTCTAACAAGCTGTCAGCTCTGGTTTGATAAAGCATGCATGTATCACTGCTGAGGGCCTGGCATCCACATGGAAAGACACCGAGGACAGGTCTGTGCCCCCCCCCCCCCCATCCTCCCTGTTTTTCCTTCCTCTCCAATATTGTCTCATCCGCTGGCTGATGCTGTCCTGTGGTGCAGCCTAGGCATCCAGCAACACAGGAAGGGGAGAGCACTGCACATTGGACTGGAGATAGGGAATCATGGAGTGAGGAGGGAAATAAGAGAAGCACAGTCAAAAGTGTCATACGGTCTTCCATGTATGGAAAGGGCCCAGTGGGTGTCCTCCTCTGTCTGCAGCGGTAGAGAGGTTGAACAAAAACGCAAGCAAAAAGGGAGCTAACATTCAATATGGCCCTTAAGTGTTTAATTCCCTGGTTTGATATGGTGAGAGTGAGTCAGTGGAGTAGTCTGTGTTCTAGAGCCCTGTGTGAGGCAGCAAGCTGTTTCAGCTAGTGAAAGGACTATGGGCACTAAGCCCCTGCTCTCTCACTCGCTCCCTCTCTCTCTCCCTCCCTCCCTCTCTCCCTCTTTTCTCTCTCTCTCTCTCTCTCTCTCTCTCTCTCTCTCTCTCTCTCTCTCTCTCTCTCTCTCTCTCTCTCTCTATCCCTCCCTCCCTCCCTCCCGCCCTCTTTTTTTCTCTCTCTCTCTCTCTCCCTCTCTCTCTTTGTCTAAAAAAGTAACAGCAACATCAAAACAAAGAGCAGTTAATATGTAATATTTTGGCAATTACAATTTTTAGTTTAATCCTTTAATAAATACAACGAAGTAAAACCAGTATTTCAGTACCTCAACTGTTAGACAGGGGGTGCTAGTGCATGATGAGAAACGAGTCCAGGGACATACTGAATTAGAGGGAGAGGGAGCGAAAGAGAAATCAAACAGAGTAGGAGAGACACGTGAATCAAACCAGCAACGAGACTGCTCATTTAAACTGTATGACAGTCGGATGGAATGCGCTCTCAGAGCTTCTTTCTCTGCCTCTCTTGCGGTTAACTTTGGACTCTGTGTGGGGACTCGTTGACCGTGCGCGCATGGGTTCCGTGACAGGTTGTAAAGAAGGAATTCCAACACTATTTTTAAAGCCACACGCGGATCTGGGGGCGTGGACCGCTCCAGCACAGACCGTTTGGTTCGAGGAACATTTTACTGTGACTGTTGGATGTGGATTTTCGTACCGCTCTACCGGCTTGGAGTGCCCCGGCATACCCGAAGCATTTGGACACAACACGGTCCGAGCTGTCGCTCTCGTTGGTACGGGATTGCTTTGAGTTTAAGTTATATTTTCTGTCAATTTCCCTGTCATTGGAATACGTACATTTTGCTCCGATTGAGGGTTTACAAGAGTGAGGGCGGCGTGGAAGGAATAGGCTACTACAGCGGGAGCAAAGCGTCTCCAAATAGCGCAACGTTGGAACATTTATGATTACATATAACTAAACAAATTACTGAATACGGTAACACTTTCTAATCCGTCTAAATCTGGAACAATTCTTGGTTTTAAATAATGAATTTTTTCTTTGCCTAAAGTGATTGTTTACCGTGAACCTGGCATGTCAATATGGGCGAGTAACATCGATGGCAAATGACATCGGGGATTTGAAAGCTATCACTGCATCCACTGAACTCATCTCCGTCTGCAAATATTGGCATGTGTCAAAGGATATCAGTGTATTTCGTTTCACTGACCTTTTTCACCAGACGGGTTTATTGGATATTATCACAGAATAACTGGAGGCCAAATATTCCATATTCCCTATTAAAAAATAATAGAATTTTGAACTACGTCGCCTACAGTTTAGGCTATTATTTTTGAGTCATGGATTCTAACATTTGCATTGTCCTCTCTTCGTGTGTTCCTGACATTTAGACTGCATTATTTGCGAAGATACTGCCATTTTCATTTGCATTTAACAATGCGATTTAAAATCCGTTTGGGGAAGTAATTATTGGTGCTGTTCTGTTCTGCACTCTTTACATTAGTCTATTTACAGTAGCTACAATACCCAAACATGACAAGCACCGGACCTGTCATCGTGTTTGAGTGGCTGAAGACCCTCCAGCTCTCTCAGTATGTGGAGTTCTTCGTGGATAACGGCTACGATGATCTGGAAGTTTGCAAACAAATTGGAGACCCCGACCTGGATGCTATCGGTGTCTACATACCGCACCACCGGCAAAGGATCCACGACGCGGTGCAAAGGCTGAAAGACGACGATAAGGAGACTGCAGCGGGGCTGTACTTTACACTTGAGCCGATGCCCCCCGCGTCCGAAATGTGTCCTAGTCACCTGGTGGACCAGTACGAGTCTAAACTCCGGGGGTCCAAGTCTTGGACCGAACCGAATAGTGACCGGGTCGGGAGGAATGGGGGCGCGTATCTGGGCGCGCAGAGGAACCTGACGCTTGGCAACCGGAGGGAGCTGGTGATTTACCCCAAACTGAAGCTGAAGATCATGATCAGGGATAAAGTCATCAGAGATGGAGTCAACCTTGCCAGGCCACCATACTCAAACAAGGTGAGATCATCATCAAGACTATACCTCTCACTGGAAAGCTGTATAACCAATGCATACCATCATTATAACCAGTCCCATGTCATGCAAAGGATAATCAGTCATCCAAATCATTTTGAATATGAGAAAGATGCTACTCATGAAATACAAGTTGGGTTGGCTATGCTATATCATAGATATGCATCTCAGATCAAATGGTTATTGTCTGAGCCATTGCTGGTTGTCAGGCCTCAGGAGAGCCCTGTCTGGCCCTGTTGTCCCCTGGGGATGTGTCCTTGTCTGGCCCTATGTTCCCCTGGGGTTGTGTGAGTTAGTGAATGCTGCCGTGGTGACGGCTGGCTGCTGTGGATCAATGAGCAGGAAGAGGAGGAGCCTTCAAGCATTCTCTGATTTCCTGTAGAAACACACTTGGATGATTGATTAATTCACACTCACCTGTCTAGTGTTTCTTACCTGTCTGTCCAGCCCGCAGACCTCTCTGAGGAGTTGGATCAACCTGCGTCATCATGCTCATTTTGGCCCAGGCCATTTTAGTTGATGAATGTGTCATTATCATTGATTAGCAGCAGTCTAAATTGAGGGTGTCCAGCTGGTTTTCTGCTGGAGCTCATTTGAGGAGGAAGATTGATAGCATCTTTATATCAGATCAGTGGCTTTACCTCAGATGCTCAGCCTACTGAGGGCTCACTCAATGACCACTTTGTTAGTACAGAGAGAGAAAGAGAGAGAGAGACACACACACACACGCACACATACACACAGCTTTTGTCACCATAGCCGTGCAATGCAATGTACATTACATTTTTTGGGATACGATGAAAAAGATCCGTGTTTTATTCTACAGAGAAAATAGCATTTCAACGGATTATCTCATGCACATGTTATCTCAAGGGTTTCTATTTGAATTTTTCCTTAAATCTTGAAATCTTACAGTGAACATGCAGACTTTATCTGGGATTTCTAAGTGATCAATATTCAAATTGCAGACTCTTAATTTGGGTGTTTTGTCAGCACTTCTTCTGCCTCTTTGTATTCCTGGCATTATCCCTTTTCCTATAAATGGGAATCCCACAGAGATGTGGGATTTTTCCAGGACTATGGCTAAACTCACTTTGAAACAAAGTGTTGTCTCCAGACGGTTAAAGGCTGTATTTATTTAGAGCCAAAGCTTCGACATTGAGGCTTTGGAGGAGAATAAGCAGTTCAAGGTCTCTCTCTCTCTCGCTCTCTGTGTGTGTGTGTGTGTGTGTGTGTGTGTGTGTGTGTGTGTGTGTGTGTGTGTGTGTGTGTGTGTGTGTGTGTGTGTGTGTGTGTGTGTGTGTGTGTGTGTGTGTGTGTGTGTGTGTGTGTGTGTGTGTGTGTGCATGTGTGCGTGCTTGCTTGCATGCGTGTATACATACAGTATGTGAGTGTGAAACCCTGCAGTAGAGTGTTGAATGTGATCCAGGCCAGTCGTCTCCTCCTCAGGAGCGAGTCAAGTGTGAGGAGCCCTCCGTGATGGAACTGGGACCAGCTGGCCTCTGATTGGTCAGTGCAGGGTTCTTCTCTCTCTGCCCCTGAGACCAGACATGGTAGTTTCAACAAGGCTTGCATAGTACATTAAATACAGCATAGATAAGCAAATGGCGGTTGTGTAGAAGGGTCAGTGTCTGGTAACTCTATGTTCACACTGCTTCTCTGTTTGTTTTTGTGCTTAATGTGTAGACACAGTACTTCCTCCAGCACTGCTCAGTGATGATGCTCTGAAGTGTCGTTGACTGCCACGTCCCTATGAAGCTATAGGACCATAAGCCAACACTTCACTACTAGGGCTCTGCTGGGAGACATTAATACCCATGATCCTTATCTAGACCACAGGGAGCCCTTGTCTGGGGGGAGATACAGAGACAGAGAGAGGGAGGGGTGGTATCATTGCTCAAACACATCTATGATTGCACAGTTCTGTATTTCTCATTGGAGAACAATACTAGCATTATTGATAGTGTCTGGTGTATAATTGTTGTGTGCAGTGCAGTCATATTGCTTGCTAATGGCTACTTAGATACTACACTTGTGCTTATTGATTTTCTTGGTTCCTTTAATTCCTTCATTGCATTTTCCTGACTGAGAAGTGACATTGACACCATCAACGACAAATGCTTTTGGAAAAGAGTAAAACAAATTAAGTGAAATTATATTTTCTTCCTGTGTCGGTGTCTGAGGTTAGGGAGGCCTAATTAGAGTTTAGCTGCTTTGCTTTGCTCTGGAGCAGCAGCGGAAAACAGTGATTTGGAGCAACATGGCTCATCCTCTTGCTGTGTTGTGGTGACAATGCCATTCCAGAGCATGGAGGCTGAGGAGACACAAGGAGAGAGGTACTTTACTCTCTGCATCTACTTTATGCTATCTAGAAGATGTCATATCTGACCATATTGAATCACAGACCCAGTGTAATGCTGTCCCTGAAGCACACAGAGATTTGTGGTCAAAGCATGTCAGTTTCTGCTAATTGAAGTGGAGATGTTGAATTGAGTTAGAAAAATGTTTTAAAAAATGTGCCCTGTCTTCAGGCGCCAAAAGGCTTGCAGAAACAGTAGCAGTTAACAGGATAGTGCTCTGCCCTATATTTCCTCTTGATCCAGCCAATCAGATGATCTGGAATGAATGGGAAGGGCAGCTCGTTAAATGTTATTGCTTTGTGACGCTGATTTGAATCTCTACCATTTCAGTTACAAACTGTCCACGATTTGACTGTCCATGAATGTCCGCGTTTTAGGGCGTTAGATATCAGCCTCTGTCCTGTACACCTCCGCAATACTAGTCTTTCCTCTGTATGCCCTGTGTCTGTGTGGTTAGGAAGTGGAAGCTAAACTCAGGGAGATGCCCCCATTGTTTGACTGCAGGCTGATGGAGCCACGTGTCCATTCACTAGTGTTGTGTTTTGGATTTCCGATTTCTGCCCATGGAATAGCACTGAGGAGACAAGTGGCCTGCATTGTTCTGATGGGAGGGTGGTGAAACAACTGGGTGTCATGTGGAGAGGATGACTGTACATAGATGGAGGTTTATGCTGCTCAAACAGAAACAGGACTGGAACCAGTGTTTGTTAAGAGGACTGGGCTGCTGAAGCTGATCTAAGGTCAGTTTAGCATTTCCCCCAATGTCAGGATTTGTGGTGGGTAAGCTGTTCCTAGATAAGTTCTTACGGGAAACTTCACATCACTTGTTCAAAGCCTTAAACTGACCTGAGAGCAGTTGATTCAATCTGGTGGGAGTTTTTATCAAGCTTGTGGCTTAATGCTCCTTACCAATGTGAGACATTCAGTTAATACATGGAGTTGTTGAGTCTTTGTGAAGGAAGATGGAAAGTCAGTATGGGGTAGTTGATGCTATTATTGGTTTCCTCCCTGAGTGAAAGGACAAGATCGTCACCTTCCATGCTTCACTCTAACCTTGCTTCCTCTCTTAGTTCTTTGAATATCCCAGCTTCCTCGCCTTTCAGGAAATCAGCTTTCTGTTAGAGATCCTCTAGTTGGCCTAATGAGAAAATGACCATGGTCCACTCCTCCATTATGGCTATAGAAACCCCTTAGGCCAGACTAAAGTACAGCCAAACCGTAGTGTGAAAAAGAGCTTTGTTTATAGGGGTTTAACTTCCTGAATGTTTCAGATATAAGATAGTGGTCATAACAATGTATCATTCATGTGGTGTAGTATAGTGCTAAGTAAAATAATATACATTTATGTGTTAAAATTTTATGGTACATGCATCATCCATAACATTTTTCCCCACTCAAAATAGCATTTAACCCCGATGAATAACTCCTTCCCAAACAAATCAAATGTTATAGGTCACATACACATATTTAGCAGATAATATGGCGGGTGTAGCAAAATGCTTGTGTTCCTAGCTTGACTAGAATACAGTAGAATACAGTATATACATATGAAATGAGTATAAAACAGTATGTAAACATTATTTAAGATACTAGTGTTCCCTTTAAAGTGACCAGTGATTCCATCTCTCCACTTTCTCACAAGGAAGACGTTATGCTCTGTTTTTACATAATTAAGAGCTTTTTCATTATTGATAAGCCAGGCAGCAGAGTCATTTGGTGAAAGCTTTTCATTTAGCCAAGCATCTTCTTTTCTTCATGTTACACCCTGTGGGCTGGCATGCTGCCACAAGACGGGAAAAGGAGACCCTTTAGAACGGAACGGCCCTGGTGTTTGCCAAGGTTTCTGCTGAAAGCCCTGTTTGCTCTCAGCCTTTAATAAGGACCCTTTAAAGGTGTAATCAACAACTGCTCGTAAAAAGGAAGTCATAAAATGTCAAGGATGGCCGTATGGGCTTGAGTCAGGGAGAGAAAGTAAATTAGTAAGACAGGTAAAGGATAGAGGAAGGGGAAGGAGGGGATGTAGGGTCATAGAGGGATGGACCATTCTCATTCCCTTCACACAAAACACACTCAAATTGCTTTACTACCAGTCTCCTTTTATTCTACACTTAAAGGCTGCCAAATATAGCCTGTTCCTAGATCAGTTAGTGCTGTCTTGCCAACTCCTATGGTAATTGTCATGTCAACGACTATAAAAGTTTGCTATACAGCACCAACAGACCTGGTACCAGGCTGTGAATAATAAACACTAGCACTTGAGAACCTGAACAACATCTGGGTGTGTTGTGTCTAGGCTGTTAGCTAGTTCCCTGATCTTTGACCCCTACTGGGTTTGACCTGCTATTCAAACACTAGCTGAGCTGGGGTGATCCTGATCGGAGTTGACAAGAGGAAACGGACCATACAGTACTACAGTCCCTCTGGGTCTCAATGGTTCTAGCTCCAGTACACTATCAGAATATAACATTTACATTTTGGGTAATAGGGCCTCCGGACTGTGTGCTCAGTGCTGTAATGTACAGGTAACTGCCAAAATAAAGGAAACACACGCATAAAGTGTCTTAATAGGGCGTTGGGCCACCACGACCCCTCGAACAGCTTCAATGTACCTTGGCATAGATTCTATAATAGATTCTATAAGTGTCTGGAACTCTATTGAATGGATGCGACACCATTCTGGAACTCTATTGAAGGGATGCGACACCATTCTGGAACTCTATTGAATGGATGCGACACCATTCTGGAACTCTATTGAAGGGATGCGACACCATTCTGGAACTCTATTGAAGGGATGCGACACCATTCTGGAACTCTATTGAATGGATGCGACACCATTCTGGAACTCTATTGAATGGATACGACACCATTCTGGAACTCTATTGAAGGGATGCGACACCATTCTGGAACTCTATTGAAGGAATGCGACACCATTCTGGAACTCTATTGAATGGATGCGACACCATTCTGGAACTCTATTGAAGGGATGCGACACCATTCTGGAACTCTATTGAAGAGATGCGACACCGTTCTGGAACTCTATTGAATGGATGCGACACCATTCTGGAACTCTATTGAAGGGATGCGACACCATTCTGGAACTCTATTGAAGGGATGCGACACCATTCTGGAACTCTATTGAAGGGATGCGACACCATTCTGGAACTCTATTGAAGGGATGCGACACCATTCTGGAACTCTATTGAAGGGATGCGACACCATTCTGGAACTCTATTGAATGGATGCGACACCATTCTGGAACTCTATTGAAGGGATACGACACCATTCTGGAACTCTATTGAATGGATGCGACACCATTCTGGAACTCTATTGAATGGATGCGACACCATTCTGGAACTCTATTGAAGGGATGCGACACCATTCTGGAACTCTATTGAAGGGATGCGACACCATTCTGGAACTCTATTGAAGGGATGCGACACCATTCTGGAACTCTATTGAAGGGATACGACACCATTCTGGAACTCTATTGAATGGATGCGACACCATTCTGGAACTCTATTGAAGGGATACGACACCATTCTGGAACTCTATTGAATGGATGCGACACCATTCTGGAACTCTATTGAATGGATGCGACACCATTCTGCAACTCTGTTGAAGGGATGCGACACCATTCTGGAACTCTATTGAAGGGATGCGACACCATTCTGGAACTCTATTGAATGGATGCGACACCATTCTGGAACTCTATTGAAGGGATGCGACACCATTCTGGAACTCTATTGAATGGATGCGACACCATTCTGGAACTCTATTGAAGGGATGCGACACCATTCTTCCATAATTTGGTGTTTTGTTGATGGTGGTGGAAAACGTATGTCTCAGGCGCCACTCTGGAAGTGTTCAATTGGGTTGAGATCTGGTGGCACACAGACAGACAGACAGGCAGACAGACAGACAGAGAGATGCACCCTTTAAACCCTCTATGCTCCTTTGAAACCCCTCTCAAAGTCACTGAGATCTCTTATTCTAGCTATGGTAGCAAACTACTGGGCATTTTATACATGACCCTAAGATTGATGGGATGTTAATTGCTTAATTAACTCTTAATTAAGCAATTTCTTTCAATATACTTTGTATCCCTCATTTAATCAAGTGTTTCCATTATTTTGGCCGTTACCTGTATGTGAGGCTCCTGAGCTCTTCCACAGCTGTCAAAAGAAATCAGATATATATGCACCATCAGTCTTGTGAAGCTTTCTGGAAATTAATGGAGTAGCCTGCTATGTATTTTCTCCATAGAGAATGGTGTGTGTCATTGTTTTATCAGAGCACCACAGAACGTTTTAATGGCTGGCTTTCTGTCCAGCCGGGTCCACAGAGACAGACAGACATGACCACCCTTCTCCAGGGAACAAGTGAAAATGTGGGAAAAGTAGTGTAACACTGTGTGTGCAGCTGGCCTTCTCATTTCACTGGGACGTTTTCCTACTGTGCTCTTTGTTTCTCACATAATCGAGTGGCTTTTAAGCAGCTTTAGTCATACTTGAAAACTTGCTTATGTGAGGCTGTGGGGGCGTAAGTAGACTATTCAAATTACCCAGAAACACAGTTGAAATGCTTCAGATACTCTAATGAATACTTTACATAACATTTACAGTTATAATGATAATTGATTATTGTTTAGAAATCTATCACGGCATATACTGTATGTTGTAAAGTTTTAGCCACAGTATACACTCAGCTTATTAGTCTAATTCTATACTGGCAAGATATAGGTTACAGAGCTATGCATAGTCATGGCAACACCTTTAAATAAAGCGTCCAGGCTATGTTGTTGCCGGTCGCTGCAGCCATGACTATTTCCACTGTAGGTCCTGATGAGACATGAATGACAGATATATTATCAGATATGTTATCAGATAAATTATCAGATATATTATCAGATATGTTATCAGAGCTATTCTGGTATTACAGGGATGACTGCGTCAGCCTTCAGGCACACACTGGCTGTCTGCATGAACATACTGCATCATGGTCTGGGGAAGAGAAAGCTATGTTCATGGTCAATACCAATGTTATGTATCTAGAAAACTATACTGTGTTCTCTAACTTTGTCAAGGTTTCACTAATTAGTTGAAATACATACTGTACATTCACACTAAGCATGTGTGTTTATACACTCAGCACTGAATTGATGAATTGCTTTAGGTTTACTTAATCTTTCTATAGTATAAATAGGCCTAAATTGAAAGGTCAGGGAGTCATGGAGCTGTTTAAATATTATAATCCATGATTTCCATAACAGTGGTTATTTTGCTCTTTCAGGCAGTGGGTGGAAAATACTTGAAAGGGGATTGACAGATTGGATATAGTGGGGCAAAAAAGTATTTAGTCAGCCACCAATTGTGCAAGTTCTCCCACTTAAAAAGATGAGAGAGGCCTGTAATTTTCATCATAGGTACACTTCAACTATGACAGACAACATGAGAAAAGAAATTCCAGAAAATCACATTGTAGGATTTTTTATGAATTTATTAGCAAATTATGGTGGAAAATAAGTATTTGGTCAATAACAAAAGTTTATCAATACTTTGTTATATACCCTTTGTTGGCAATGTCAGAGGTCAAATGTTTTCTGTAAGTCTTCACAAGGTTCACACACACTGTTGCTGGTATTTTGGCCCATTCCTCCATGCAGATCTCCTCTAGAGCAGTGATGTTTTGGGGCTGTTGCTGGGCAACACAGACTTTCAACTCCCTCCAAAGATTTTCTATGGGGTTGAGATCTGGAGAGTGGCTAGGCCACTCCAGGCCCTTGATATGCTTCTTGCGAAGCCACTCCTTTGTTGCCCGGGCGGTGTGTTTGGGATCATTGTCATGCTGAAAGACCCAGCCACATTTCATCTTCAATGCCCTTGCTGATGGAAGGTTTTCACTCAAAATCTCACGATACATGGCCCCATTCATTCTTTCCTTTACACGGATCAGTCGTCCTGGTCCCTTTGCAGAAAAACAGCCCCAAAGCATGATGCTTCACAGTAGGTATGGTGTTCTTTGGATGCAACTCAGCATTCTTTGTCCTCCAAACACAACGAGTTGAGTTTTTACCAAAAAGTAATATTTTGGTTTCATCTGACATTCTCCCAATCTTCTTCTGGATCATCCAAATGCTCTCTAGCAAACTTCAGATGGGCCTGGACATGTACTGGCTTAAGCAGGGGGACACGTCTGGCACTGCAGGATTTGAGCCCCTGGCGGCGTAGTGTGTTACTGATGGTAGGCTTTGTAACTTTGGTCCCAGCTCTCTGCAGGTCATTCACTAGGTCCCCCCGTGTGGTTCTGGGATTTTTGCTCACCGTTCTTGTGATCATTTTGACCCCACGGGGTGAGATCTTGCGTGGAGCCCCAGATCGAGGGAGATTATCAGTGGTCTTGTATGTCTTCCATTTCCTAATAATTGCTCCCACAGTTGATTTCTTCAAACCAAGCTGCTTACCTACTGCAGATTCAGTCTTCTCAGCCTGGTGCAGGTCTACAATTTTGTTTCTGGTGTCATTTGACAGCTCTTTGGTCTTGGCCATAGTGGAGTTTGGAGAGTGACTGTTTGAGGTTGTGGACAGGTGTCTTTTATACTGATAACAAGTTCGAACAGGTGCCATTAATACAGGTAACGAGTGGAGGATAGAGGAGCCTCTTAAAGAAGAAGTTACAGGTGTGTGAGAGACAGAAATCTTGCTTGTTTGTAGGTGACCAAATACTTATTTTCCACCATAATTTGCAAATAAATTCATAAAAAATCCTACAATGTGATTTTCTGGAGAAAAAAAATCTCATGTTTTCTGTCATAGTTGAAGTGTACCTATGATGAAAATTACAGGCCTCTCTCATCTTTTTAAGTGGGAGAACTTGCACAATTGGAGGCTGACTAAATACTTTTTTGCCCCACTGTATATCCATGTAGAGCCTAAATTGTGAGGTGAAAAGGCCTATATGCTACTGTCCTCAGGTGTTTCTATCAAGGCCTGTGGATTGTAAGAGAGAGGGGGGGGGGGGTAGAGAACGCGAGAGAGGGAGAATCTTTGCTCACAGGAATCTTTGCTCAAAGGCAGCCATAAACACGTATTTATTGTGCACATTTCTTCAACACTTCGGACTCGGCTCCAGTGTCAAATTCAATAGATAATAATATTTTAATAATTTGGTCTGTGCTTATATTTGTCCTATTTCACCTGTACAAGTGTGTATTTTACTAATGTGTGAATTGGACATATGTTTTTTGCTATCCAGCTAGGTTTCTGTCCAGAGGTTGGATAGCGGCAGATTTATTCTGTTAGCGTTGCTGAATATGAATCATAAGGGGTTCTTGATATTTACAGTGTTACAGCTACAAGTACAACACCATAATGAATCAATCCTGTTGTGCAACATGGACAGCAAAGCAAATGAAGCAATCAAGTGCCCCTGTAGGATAGAGAGTGACAAGAGAGCAGGCTCCAGCATCTGTGTGTGTCAGGAACCAGATTGCACACATCCCCATTGCGTGTAGATCACAGTCGGGTTGATTAAAGAAGGGATCATTATACCAACCTATTCTGTAGACAATGATTGGAGCTCACAGGAAATCACTTTGTGTGCAATCAAAACACAGAATCATTTGTGGTTGTAGCCCATAGAGTTGGCCTTTGTTATATCTTCTTATATTAGCATGTGTGTGACCTATTGTGTCTCCCTCCCACTATGCACGCCACCAGTCAGGGGTCATGCACCGGGGTGCCTGTGGAGGCAGGGGTTGCCATAGAAACAGATTGTGGGCATTTAAAGATTAGTTACCTTGTTTGTCCGGCTGCATGTAGTCTGGGATTGGTGGTATTAGGAGGTTAAGTGGCAGAGTGCAGGTTGGGATTATTGCATTTTATTGCATAATTCTGGCAAAGATGCAATAACTCCAGTATTTTTCCTGCATTGCTGGTTCACCATCTTATTTTTAGATAGGGAGATATTTGTTTTCAGCTATTTTATTTCCATGACTGCTTTTTTATTTCCAGACATATGGTGAGCAATATGTTAAGAACATCTAATCGCAATAAACTCCCAGTATTGAATCACACTACCTATAGAATTGTGAGAATTGCAATACGTATCGTATTGGCACCTAAGTATTGTGATAATATCCTATCATGAGGGCGCTGGCAATTCCCAGCTAGTCCTGATAATGTGTTCTTTTAGAGGGCTTATTCTTTGAAAATTGCAATGTAGTTCTTAAATGACTCCAACCTTTAGGGTCAAATGTCTTCAGAGGTCAATCCTATACGTTTTTACTTCATACCTATAAAATATCAACCCTCTTTTTCATAGTCACGACTCTGCTTTTATAAAAGGTGGCAGAGCACTTTCTCCAGTGTGTTTTCCCAGCCCTAGCCCCATGTCTCCCCAGTCCCCACGGTCTCTGTGTCAAATGGATAGCGTAATCCCTTCTCTATGAAGATAGTGTTAAACGGGGGGAGTGAGGGATGAGGGCGCTCCCTACAGAGCATGGGTCCAGGCTGCAGCATCATTAATCAGCAGCTGTAAAGCAACAGACAGGATATGATGTCAGGTGACCTTTCCCTGGTCCCTGGGAGGATGCCATGGTGTGTTCAGGTACACTAGTTACAGTGTCGCCCTGCACCGAACGTCGACCTGCACCAAATGTCGACTTGCACCGAATGTCGCCCTGCACCAAGTTTCTCCCTGCACTGAATGTCGCCCTGCACCGAATGTCGACCCGCACCGAATGTCGACCCGCACCGAATGTTGACCCGCACCGAATGTCGACCCGCACCGAATGTCGACCCGCACCGAATGTCGACCCGCACCGAATGTCGACCTGTACCGAATGTCGACCCGCACCGAATGTCGACCCGCACCGAATGTCGCCCTGCACCGAATGTCGACCCGCACCGAATGTCGACCCGCACCGAATGTCGACCCGCACCGAATGCCGACCCGCACCGAATGTCGACCTGTACCGAATGTCGACCCGCACCGAATTTCGCCCTGTACCGAATGTCGACCTGTACCGAGTTTTGACCCGCACCGAATGTCGACCTGTACCGAGTTTCGCCCTGCACCGAATGTCGACCTGTACCGAGTTTCGCCCTGCACTGAATGTCGACCTGTACCGAGTTTCGCCCTGCACCGAATGTCGACCTGTACCGAGTTTTGCCCTGCACTGAATGTCGACCTGTACCGAATGTCGACCTGTACCGAATGTCGACCTGTACCGAATGTCGACCTGTACCGAGTTTCGCCCTGCACCGAGTTTTGCCCTGCACTGAATGTCGACCTGCACCGAGTTTTGCCCTGCACTGAATGTCGCCCTGCACCGAGTTTTGCCCTGCACTGAATGTCGACCTGTACCGAATGTCGACCCGCACCGAATTTCGCCCTGCACCGAATGTCGACCTGTACCGAGTTTTGCCCTGCACTGAATGTCGACCTGTACCGAATGTCGACCCGCACTGAATGTCGACCTGTACCGAATGCCGACCTGTACCGAATGTCGACCTGTACCGAGTTTTGCCCTGCACTGAATGTCGACCTGTACCGAATGTCGACCTGCACCAAATGTCGCCCTGCACCGAGTTTTGCCCTGCACTGAATGTCGACCTGCACCGAGTTTTGCCCTGCACCGAATGTCGACCTGCACCGAGTTTTGCCCTGCACCGAATGTCGACCTGCACCGAGTTTTGCCCTGCACTGAATGTCGATCTGCACCGAATGTCGACCTGCTGTCCGTTCGCGCGGTGTGTTTTAGGGACCAGCCGTGGGTGGCCGTTTACACCATTTTCCCGCTATTCTACATCGCTTTTCAAATTACGGCTGGCACTTTTTTCAGAGGTTCTAAGTACTCTCGGCCGGCAAATACTACCGGTGTGTCGAGAACTTAAGACCACCGACAGCAGTCACACTATTACCCTGTCCTCTTTAAGACACATCTAAGACTGCATGAGTCATTTAACAGAATGATGAGAGGAGTAGGCCTAACCAGCACACCTATCAACTTGTCTGTCAGAATGGTCCCATGGGCCACAGGGCAAGAGTGTGAGAAAGAGAGAGAGGGGGGAGTGTGATTATCCTTTCTGAAGGTAATATAAGGGTCGAGGTAAGGAAGGTAAGGAACGAACACTGCTCCGCCAGAGAACCCATCTCCCCCTCCCACTCTCTCCTCTCTAATTGGTCCATTTCCAACGCATCAGTGTAGGGCTGTGCAGAGAGGCTTTGATCATGGGGACCACACGGGTGTTGCTGTGTCTCTGTACCTGGCTGAGGGGCTTTGTGGTGGCTGTGCCTGGCAGGGTTGTAATACACCACACAGTGTCTGTCTGTGACTCTACATACCTGGCTGGATCCAGACCTTCATTAGCCTAAACAACTAGTTAGTACACTATTCTGATTCACTCAAACACACACAAGCATGAGATTATCGCACATCGTATTTTTATATAATTAGAAACTGTGTGGTTCGAGCCCTGAATGCTGATTGGCTGACAGCCATGGTGTATCAGACCGTATACCATGGATATGACAAAACATGTATTTTTACTGCTCTAATTATGTGAGTAACCTGTTTATAATAGCAGTAATGCACCCAGAGTCAGAGTCAGAATCATAAAATGACTGTGGTCTATTTAAGCAATAAGGCACGGGAGGGTGTGGTATATGGCCAATATACCACAGCCAAGGGCTGTATCCAGGCACTCCGCGTTGCATCGTGCTCAAGAACAGCCCTTAGCCGTGGTATATTGGCCATATACCACACCCTCCCGTGCCTTATTGCTTAAATAGACCACAGTCATTTTATGATTCTGACTCTGACTCTGGCCTGTGTTTTGTGGTTTGCCACCTCTGATACTGTAAGCATTAATCAAACATTTATGGGCTTGTCTGGAAGAGTAAATGTTGGTGTGTGTGTGCATGCGCATGTGTGGCTGTGTGCATGTGTTCATGTGGGTGTGTGCATGTATATATGTGTGTGTGTATATAGCACGCTGCACAGCATGCTACGCCACAGAGAGGGTGCTAATTATGGAAAGTGCATAACAGGTGCCAGTTTAATGTATGCTGCGGAGGCACTTTACCTCTGAGGCTCCCTGATAGTAATAGCCAATTAGGCTTGTATCAGCACTGATAGATCATGTACCCTAGTTAACTGATGTAATATGCAACCCTTTGATTTGCCTCTTTGGATTGTTGTTAACAGTTCATTGTCAAATGGATTGTGCCATTGGGGATGGAGAGAGAGATAGATGCAGATGTATATGTTATGATGGTGAGCTAGCTCATCAGGCTTATGCTGTGTGACTGTGATCGGAGAGTCTGGGGGTTAACCAATCAGGGGCCATCATTAGCAGTGCCAGTCGGGGCATGCACAGTATGGAAGGTCAGAGTTCACTGGACTGATTATTTTTGTGTGCCCTCTCTAAATGTCAGGGTTCATTGTTAAATTCATTAAATAGGCCTACTAATTGCCCACTACTGTATTTCATGTAAAGTGGAGGCAACTAAGGCTCAATTGGGTTAACACGGTGGCCTAGAGCCAGGAAATCAGATTTTAGGCTTTTAAATCCATGGAGTCTTCTCTCCAAATGGCTATCCTACTGTTACTCTTTATCAGTAGCGAGGTCATTATTATGCTTCGTCAATGCTAAATGGTTGACCTGCTAGAGCAGGGGTATTCAACTCTTACCCTACGAGGTCTGGCGCTTGCTGGTTTTCTGTTCTACCTGATAATTAAACGCACACACCTGGTGTCCCAGGTCTTAATTAGTCCAGATTAGAGGGGAACAATAAGAACACCGCATTGGAACTGGCTTCGAGGTCCAGAGTTGAGTTTGAGGGTGCTAGAGGCAGGACGCTCACGTACTCCTGTGGCTATGTGAGGTCACTGTGTGTTAATGGTGGAGATTGATTCAGTCTGAGCTGCCAGGGTTGAATCACAGAACCACCATTTTGTGTCAGCAGATCTTTGTTGAAGGACGGCGCCAAACCAACCCTTGTTTATTTTAATAGCTCTTGGGATTTGTTCTAAGGGGAGGAATTTCCTGAAGCTTAATGTGGAAATGTGTGGAAGGCTCCTTCTCTCCTTCTCCTCTGATTCCAAGGCTCTTTTGTGACAAACTGGGTTGGCCCTCCAGGCTTTGTCTCAGTTAGTTAGCTATAACTCCAGCTCCACCCTCACTTTAGTCTTGGGGTTCTAGTTTCATACCAGGCCCATGGAGGAGGGAGTTGTTTCTTGGCCTGTGTTAACTCTGTGTGTAAACCTACTCATCAGAAAGCATGTCTTAATTAAAGCTGGCCTTGTTTGACATTCATGATTGTCCCCCTTTACGTAACCGTAGTGATGGCTTTTGAAATGTTTTCCCCCCATTCAAAGAGGATTACGCAAAAATTATTATTTGTTTTGACGCGGGAGTTTTCAAAGATAAATTCAGATTTTTTTGTTTAACTGGATTTGTTCCCTTGACTACATTACAAGACTAGGAGAGACAGCTGAGTCTGCTGTTGTTTTTTGTTTGTTTATATTGAGGGCGGTGTCTGCTGCCAAGATGGACTAACTAACTCTGATAATCTTTAATTAATGTGTGGTGGTCAATCTGGTCACAGCCTTGTGGTGACAGACAGGAAAATGATCTCTTATTCTGTTAATCACTGGTGAAGTAACACGCACGCACATATACACACCGACGCATGCATGCATGCACGCACGCAGGCAGGCACACAGAATAAATGCTCCTACCGTTGCCATGCATGCCCATGTTATATTTACATGTATGACAGTCTGTGTCTGACTCTTCAAGGTTGTGTTTATGTGTCTTAAATGTGAGCAATTTATTAAATTACATTGTCAACCAACCAATGGTTCATAGCTTTAGACACTGAAACATTGATTGAGGTGCATTATGTCATGGAAGAAGTGATGAAGAGTAGGTATGATAGAGAGCAGATTAAGCAAGAGATTCTTACTATATAGATAGAGTCCAGTGGCAGCTCATGAAAGATTGAGATGGGTGGAAGAATGTCGCTCTACTCATCATTATATACTGTTTACTGACTAAACAGAATGTTGGGGTTTACAACATTTCCTCAAATTCAAAATACCTGTTTAATTAGAAAATGGAGACCAGAAAACCTTCTAAAAATATATATGAAACAAACGTCTGTCATATGGCCTTTCCCTGCTGCACAGTGCTGAAAATATAATCCTTCATCACACCATGGAGGCTTAAGGAAGTGTCCTCCCTCCTGTCCTGTACGGTCAGTCAGACTCTGAGGCTAGATGAGAACAGGCTGTCACTCCCAGAACAATAGACTGTTAGGCTCCTCCTCCCAAGTCCCCCACAGTACTGACGCTGAGGAGGACTATAGAATCGACCTGGGTTGGCCTACCTATATACATGAGAGAGAGAGAGAGAGAGAGAGATATGAAACAGGCTGTGTTTGTGAAGTACAGTATAATGTTGCTGGGAGCATGTTAAAGGACTTGTGTGATTATGCATGAAGCTTCATTGTCATGCAGGAATCCCACTGCTCAGTTTATGTCTATTATTATGTAAAGCATGCATTCATATTTGCAATCTGCAGATTCCACTGTTAATTTTGTGTGAATGGGCTCAGCTCTGTAGGAGGGGAGAGGAGCACATGCCTGTCAACAAATTGACACTACTTCCTCCCCTGTCCTCCCAGCCCGGTCTCATAGACTAAACATAGCATTGTACACGAAAATCCAGGACACTCAAATTAGTATATGTTACGTTTGGTGTAGTTACATAAGACATAAGTTACATAAGACCTAAACGTAACCCTTACCTTAACCCCTATCCCCTAGCCTAGCTAACGTTAGCCACCTAGCTAATGTTGCCACCTAGCTAGAATTCGTAACATATCATTTATCATTTTGCAAATTCGTAACATATTATAGGCTGTAGTCCCCACCTGCTTTAAGGAGACTACCATCATCCCAGAGGTCAAGAAAAACAAGGTGACATGCCCAAATGACTATCACCCCGGTCTCGCTCACCTCATCATGAAGTGCTTCGAGAGGATGGCCCACATAAAGGCTAGCATGCCAGGCAGGCACACTGGACCCACTCCAAATTGCCTACCACTCCAACAGATCCATGGAAGATGCCATTTCCATCACTATTCACACGGCTGTAACACATCTGGTCAAGAAGAACACCTATGTGAGAATGCTGTTTATTGACTACAGTTCAGCATTCAACACTATTGTTCCCTCCAAGCTCAACACCAAGCTCAGAACCCTGGGTCTGGACACCACTCTCTGCAACTGGATCCTGGACCCTGACGGGCAGACCACAGGCTGTGAGGATTAGCAACAACACTTCCTCGATACTGACTCTTAACACAGGGGCTCCCTGTACTCTGCTGTACTCCCTTTTCACCCACGACTGTGTGGCTTTGCACGACACCAACTCCATTATCAAGCTTGCTGACGACACTACGGTTGTAGGCCTGATAACCAACAACAATGAATCAGCCTATAGGGAGGAGGTAAGTTAACTGGTGTTGTGGTGTCATGACAACAACCTCAACAAAACAAAAGAGCTGATAGTTAAAGACAGGAAGCAGAGGAGGGAACATGGCCCGATCCATATCAACGGGACTGCAGTAGAGAGAGTCTTGAGTTTTAAGTTCCTTTGCGTCCACATCATCGAGGACTTATCATGGACCAACAACACCACCACTATTGTCAAAGGGCACAACAGTATCTCTACTTCCTAAGACGGCTGAAGAAATTCCTCTCCAAATACTACCGCTGCACCATCGGGAGCATCCTGACCGGTTGCATCACGACCTTGTATGGGAATTGGTTCATCCACGACCGCAAAGCTCTCTAGCGGGTGGTGAAGACGGCCCAGTACATCACTGGGACTATGCTCCCACCCATCCAAGACATCTACTTGATACAGTGCCTGAGCAAGTCCCGCAGTATCATCAAGGACCACACACCCCAGCCATGAGCTGTTCTTTCCCTTATCGTTGGGCAACGGTATCAGAGTATGAGGTCTGACACCAACAGGCTCAGAGACAGTTTCTATCTACAGTGCAAGCCATCAGACTGCTGAACACTTGAACTGGACTGACCACCTGCTCTGATTAGCCGCACCTTAGCGCACATGCACTCACTCATGCACAAACCCACACAGAAATACACAAACATACACATATACATTCATGCTACACACACATCACAACTGCTGCTACCAGACTGTTATTATACTGCTCAGTTTATTCACTGTCCCCCATCCCCCTTTCATCAATACACGTGTAAATATTGGACTATAAATTGGGCCTTCGGGTATTATACTTACGCTAAAATGTTTATTCTATTCTACTGAGCCATTTACTTGATGTTCATACTCTTATATTGTATTATTTATTATTGTTGTTGCATTGTCGAGAAGGAACCTGCAAGTAAGAATGTTGTTGGACGATGGATACCATGTGTACCCGTAGGTATGACAAATACATCTGGAAACATATTCAAATGTTTATTCAAAATAAAACGGCAGCCTTGTGTGCAGTGAGGCTTGCTCTCCAATCATGCATGTATGATCATACATGTTGGCAAAACCACAATACCAGAACAGCACACATTTGTAGCTGAAGGGCTCGTATTGCTTATTACTGCCAGGATGGAAGCAGAGGAGGGAATATGGCTGCCTCCAATCCCAATCAGACTGTTGATGATCAACCCTCCTCACAGGGACAGAGAGAGTACATACACATTTGTGGGTCAATTGAGAATATATTGGAATAAGATAAAAAAAATATATTAAAAAATTACAACATAAATAATACAAATACCGAGCTATTGTATACTGTATGCTTACATAAATAAAATATATATACTCTTTTGTACTAAAATATTTGCTCAGAGAAAGAGATTTAAAAAATGTAAAAAATCTCAAAAAGATAAGTGTCAAAATTATTGGCACCTCAAATGATTATTTTCAATTCATTCTAACAAAATGAATGGCCCACCTCAGAGGACGTTGCCGTACCTATTTCGAGTAATTCATGTCCTAGAGCGGAAATTCTCTTTTAGGTTCCACCTCGAAGACTGACGCAGACTGCAGGACTGGCTACCGTGGCAATTTTTTTGGTCCCTTTAATTAAGGAAAGCAGTAGAGAAAAAACATGTTTTAGTCAGTCTCTCAGTCAAGGATGGTGGATAAAGGAAGATCGTTCACTCAGGCTGTTCACTATATATTTTGTTGTTGTAAATTCCGGCCTACATAACTGCGTGTGTTTTCCATAGACACTGACACAATAGCAGCTGGGTCTGGTCTACTTAGTAGCAGCTGGGTCTGGTCTACTTCGTAGCACCTTGGTCTGGTCTACTTAATAGCACCTGGGTCTGATCTACTTCGTAGCACCTGGGTTTAGTCTACTTAGTAGCACCTGGGTCTGGTCTACTTAGTAGCACCTGGGTCTGGTCTACTTCGTAGCACCATGGTCTGGTCTACTTAGTAGCAGCTGGGTCTGGTCTACTTAGCAGCACCTTGGTCTGGTCTACTTAGTAGCACCTTGGTCTGGTCTACTTAGTAGCAGCTGGGTCTGGTCTACTTCATAGCACCTTGGTCTGGTCTACTTAGTAGCAGCTGGGTCTGGTCTACTTAATAGCACCTGGGTCTGGTCTACTTAGTAGCACCTTGGTCCGGTCTACTTAGTAGCACCTTGGTCTGGTCTACTTAGTAGCACCTGGGTCTGGTCTACTTAGTAGCACCTTGGTCTGGTCTACTTAGTAGCAGCTGTGTCTTGTCTACTTAGTAGCACCTTGGTCTGGTCTACTTAGTAGCAGCTGGGTCTGGTCTACTTAGTAGCAGCTGGGTCTGGTCTACTTAGTAGCACCTGGTTCTGGTCTAATTCATAGCACCTTGGTCTGGTCTACTTAGTAGCACCTTGGTCTGGTCTACTTAGTAGCAGCTGGGTCTGGTCTACTTAGTAGCAGCTGGGTCTGGTCTACTTAGTAGCACCTGGTTCTGGTCTAATTCGTAGCACCTTGGTCTGGTCTACTTCATAGCACCTTGGTCTGGTCTACTTAGTAGCACCTTGGTCTGGTCTACTTAGTAGCAGCTGGGTCTGGTCTACTTAGTAGCAGCTGGGTCTGGTCTAATTCGTAGCACCTTGGCCTGGTCTACTTAGTAGAACCTGGGTCTGATCTACTTAGTAGCACCTGGGTCTGGTCTACTTAGTAGCAGCTGGGTCTGGTCTACTTAGTAGCACCTGGGTCTGGTCTACTTAGTAGCAGCTGGGTCTGGTCCACTTAGTAGGACCTTGGTCTGGTCTACTTAGTAGCACCTTGGTCTGGTCTACTTAGTAGCACCTGGGACTGGTCTACTTAGTAGCAGCTGGGTCTGGTCTACTTAGTAGCACCTGGGTCTGGTCTACTTAGTAGCAGCTGGGTCTGGTCCACTTAGTAGGACCTTGGTCTGGTCTACTTAGTAGCACCTTGGTCTGGTCTACTTAGTAGCACCTGGGACTGGTCTACTTAGTAGCACCTGGGACTGGTCTACTTAGTAGCACCTTGGTCTGGTCTACCTAGTAGCACCTTGGTCTGGTCTACTTAGTAGCACCTTGGTCTGGTCTACTTAGTAGCAGCTGGGTCTGGTCTATTTAGTAGCAGCCGGGTCTGGTCTACTTAGCATCACCTTGGTCTGGTCTACTTAGTAGCACCTGGGTTTGGTCTACTTAGTAGCACCTGGGTCTGGTCTATTTAGTAGCAGCTGGGTCTGGTCTACTTAGTAGAACCTGGGTTTGGTCTACTTAGTAGCATCTGGTTCCGGTCTACTTAGTAGCAGCTGGGTCTGGTCTACTTAGCAGCACCTTGGTCTGGTCTACTTAGTAGCACCTGGGTCGGGTCTACTTAGTAGCAGCTGGGTCTGGTCTATTTAGTAGCAGCTGGGTCTGGACTACTTAGTAGTAGCTGGGTCTGGTCTACTTAGTAGAACCTGGGTTTGGTCTACTTAGTAGCATCTGGTTCCGGTCTACTTAGTAGCACCTGGTTCCGGTCTATTTAGTAGCAGCTGTGTCTTGTCTACTTAGTAGCAGCTGGATCTGGTCTACTTAGTAGCGGTTGGGTCTGGTCTACTTAGTAGCAGCTGGTTCTGGTCTATTTAGTAGCAGCTGGGTCTGGTGTACTTAGTAGCAGCTGGGTCGGGTCTACTTAGTAGCGGCTGGGTCTGGTCTATTTAGTAGCAGCTGGTTCTGGTCTACTTAGTAGCACCTGGGTCTGGTCTACTTAGTAGCACCTGGGTCTGCTCTACTTAGTAGCAGCTGGGTCTGGTCTACTTAGTAGCAGCTGGGTCTGGTCTACTTAGTAGCAGCTGGGTCTGGTCTGCTTAGTAGCACCTGCGTCTGGTCAACTTATTAGAGGCTGGGTCTGGCCTACTTAGTAGCAGCTGGGTCTAGTCTACTTAGTAGCAGCTGGTTCTGGGCTACTTCGTAGCAGCTGGGTCTGGTCTACTTAGTAGCAGCTGGTTCTCGTCTACTTAGTAGCAGCTGGTTCTGGTCTACTTAGTAGTAGCTGGAGCTGGGCGACTTAGTAGCAGCTGGTTCTGGTCTACTTAGTATCAGCTGGTTCTGGTCTACTTAGTAGCACCTGGGTCTGGTCTACTTAGTAGCACCTGGTTCTGGTCTAATCAGTTCATTGACTTTCAATGAACCAGAAGAAAACTGGGGGGAAAACTGTGATTGGGGTGTCTCGCTTCTTTCGGTCAAGATGCTGATTGGGAGACCACAGAGAGACTGTGAGTTCCTGCCAGTCAGAATTGATCCCATAGACTAAGCAGTCAACCCTCTGCTCCTCAGATGGACACTACACTAATTCACAACCTCAGGATGTTAAAGACAAGCAGAGTGATTGCTCTTCAAAGACCCTCTAGGCAGATGTGCTGTGTGTGTAGAGGGGAGAGAGGAACAGGCTAGAGGGTTTTTAGAGGATGGTTTCAGGATAGGTTTTTGATAGGACAGCAATGGTGCAAGGAGAAATAGCCACTGAATTCCAAATCAACCCCTAGCCACTACTCCCTAAATACTCTTAGTTCCTAAACGGTCTAGAGTGAAACCATTAGGGTGGAAATTCCAAACTGCCAGAAGGTTCCAAATTACAATCAGTCAGAAGGCAAGGTGGTAGGAGCTAGGGTTCTATTTGGAATTCACCTCAGCTCTGGTGCAGTCATCAAATTCCACATCATACAACACAGGTACAGTATCGCATAGACTTTCTATATGCTTTTCATAGAAGGTATGAGGTATAAACAGTATGTTCCATTTAGACTTAATACGAGCTGTGTTCTGGTTCTGACAAGTCTGTCATGGACCATCCATATGTTTTATATACAGTTGAAGTCGGAAGTTTACATACACATAGGTTGGAGATATTAAAACTCGTTTTTCAACCACTCCACAAATGTCTTGTTCACAAACTATAGTTTTGCCAAGTAGGTTAAGGACATTTTAAGGAAGGTTAAGGACGTTTTCCAACAATTGTTTACAGACAGATTATTTCACTTATAATTCACTGTATCACAATTCCAGTGGGTCAGAAGTTTACATACACTAAGTTGACTGTGCCTTTAAACAGCTTAGAAAATTCCAGAAAAGTATGTCATGGCTTTAGAAGCTTCTGATAGGCTAATTGACATAATTTGAGTCAATTGGAGGTTTACCTGTAGATCTATTTCAAGGCCTACCTTCAAACTCAGCGCCTCTTTGCTTGACATCATGGGAAAATCAAAAGAAATCAGCCAAGACTTCAGAAAAAAAATTGTAGACCTCCACAAGTCTCGTTCATCCTTGGGCACAATTTCCAAATGCCTGAAGGTACCAAGTTTATCTGTACAAACAATAGTACGCAAGTATAAGCACCATGGGACCACGCAGCAGTCATACCACTCAGGAAGGAGACGCGTTCTGTCTCCTAGAGATGAACGTGCTTTGGTGCGAAAAGTGCAAATCAATCCCAGAACAACAGCAAAGGACCTTGTGGAGATGCTGGAGGAAACAGGTACAAAAGTATCTATATCTACAGTAAAACGAGTCCTATATCGACATAACCTGAAAGGCCGCTCAGCAAGGAAGAAGCCACTGCTCCAAAACCGCCATAAAAAAAGACAGACTACGGTTTGCAACTGCACATGGGCACAAAGATCTTACTTTTTGGCCAAATGATCGTACTTTTTTCAGACCAAATGTCCTCTGGTCTGATGAAACAAAAATATAACTGTTTGACCATAATGACCATCGTTATGTTAGGAGGAAAAAGGGGGAGGCTTGCAAGCCAAAGAACACCATCCAAACCGTGATGCACTGGGGTGGCAGTATCATGTTGTGGGGGTGCTTTGCTGCAGGAGGGACTGGTGCACTTCACAAAATAGATGGCATCATGAGGCAGGAAAATTATGTGTATATATTGAAGCAACATCTCAAGACACCAGTCAGGAAGTTAAAGCTTGGTCGCAAATGGGTCTTCCAAATGGACAATGACTCCAAGCATACTTCCAAAGTTGTGGAAAATGGCTTAAGGACAACAAGTCAAGGTATTGGAGTGGCCATCACAAAGCCCTGACCTCATCCTACAGAAAATTTGTGGGCAGAACTGAAAAAGCGTGTGCGAGCATGGAGGCCTACAAACCTGACTTAGTTACACCAGCTCTGTCAGGAGGAATGGGCCAAAATTCACCCAACTTGTTGTGGGAATCTTGTGGAAGGCTTCCCGAAACATTTGACGCAAGTTAAACAATTTGAAGGCAATGCTACCAAATACTAATTGAGTGTATGTAAACATCTGACCCACTGGGAATGTGATGAAAGAAATAAAAGCTGAAATAAATAATTCTCTCGACTATTATTCTGACATTTCACATTCTTAAAATAAAGTGGTGATCCTAACTGACCTAAGACAGGGAATTTTTACTAGGATTAAATGTCAGGAATTGTGAAAAACTGAGTTTAAATGTATTTGGCTAAGGTGTATGTAAACTTCCGACTTCAACTGTAGCTATAAGTGTGAGGCACAGTATCAGGCAGAGAGAGAGAGAAAGAGGGAGAGAGAGGTAGAGAGAGGCAGGAAAGAGGGAGGAAAGAGAGAGAGAGAAATCTGTCATAAAATCCTGCAACTTTTGGGAGACGTTTTTCAAATGTGGCTTCCTGAGAGGTGCCCAGTGTGTGCTGCCTGATGACATTTGCTCTGTTAAGTTAGCCACCAAGTTGAAAAGGAGCATCAAACCCTGGTATTTATGTTGACAGCCCCCCAACACACCACATTCAAAGATGTTCATTATGGGGTGTCAGTCAAATAATTTTTTTCCTAGTATCAACAGTGTGTTGTGAACATCATAGGTTACCATGGCAACATGACTAACAGTCGCAAAGCAATTTTGGTGGCGTGATGCGTGTGGTCATGCTGACAAGCAGGCAGTGAATGACAGTTATCACCAACACATAGGGAGGAGTAATCACACTGACATGATGAATGGGGTTCTCTCACTCTCTGAGACCTGGCGTGTGTGACTGTGTCATTTCTGGACATGGCCACCTCAGGCCTGGTCCTGGTCCTGGCTGGGCCCTCCCTGGAGGTGTAAATTACCCCAGCGGCCTGCCACTCTACTGGGCAGGACACAGCAGGCTCTGTCTCACACCTCTGGGCTATACCTAGTAGTGATGGGGAACAAATTGTCTCTCAGTTATATAAATCAATATTATTTTGGGCAATATTATATTAAATCTTTGAATACAAGTATTGTTTTGTAAAAAATGTAAATAATAATAGTAAACTATTTTTAAATTGTGTGGCAGTGTGTTTTTGGCACTTTTATTTCTAAACTGATTTTCTCTCTTGTCTCTGCAGCAGAGAGACATATGGTGAGCAATATGTTTGGAACATCAAATCACAATAAAATCGCAGTATCGATTCACAATACATGTAGAATCGTCAGGTTCCTGATAATCGTAATACATATTGAATCGGCACCTAAGCATCATGATAATATTGTGAGGTCCCTTACAATTCCCAGCCCTAGTAGAGACGACAGGGGCTACAATGTATTAGAGCAATAAGCTCCAGCCTAACCCATTCATACTGGGAATGTAAATATCTTGGAGTTATGCATTACTAGGCATGAGGACCACAGTCATCCAATCCATCCTGAGGGGGTCGCAGGCCTCAGGCGTCAAGCATTCCCCATAGGGTGGGATTGGAGTGGAGGGGTCTCAGCAACATGGTAATAACGCTGACTGGGCCCATCCCTGCATGCCTGAGGCTCAGCTGCTAATGCTGTCTGTCACTTAGCCCCCACTCTTGGTCAGAGGTCAGGGGTCTGTCATTAGAGCCCTGAGCTGCCGGAGGAGAGGAGAAGAAGGGATATGTGGCATGTGCAGAGAGAGAGGTGGAGGAAGATGGAGAGAAAGACAGACAGAGACAGACATACAGACAGAGGGACAGAAAGAGAGAGAGCAACACAGAGAGAGAGGGACAGAAAGAGAGAGACAGAAAGAGAGAGAGGTGGAGGAAGATTGAGAGAAAGACAGACAGAGACAGACATACAGACAGAGACAGAGAGGGACAGAAAGAGACAGACAGAGAGGGACAGAAAGAGAGAGACATACAGACAGAGGGACAGACAGAAAGAGAGAGAGCAATACAGACAGAGAGGGACAGAAAGAGAGACAGAAAGAGACAGACAGAGAGGGACAGAAAGAGAGAGACATACAGACAGAGGGACAGACAGAAAGAGAGAGCAATACAGACAGAGAGGGACAGAAAGAGAGAGCAATACAGACAGAGAGGGACAGAAAGAGAGAGAGCAACACAGGAGATGGAAGTATAACATGGCTACTTGCAGCACGACAAGCTTGCCGACACGCACTGGAAGTGATTATTACTACACAGCCATCCGGTGGAAGGGGAACGAGGGCTGGGGGGCTAGGAGGGCCTGGGGTGCCTGGGGGGCTAGGAGGGCTTGGGGTGCTTGGGGGGCTAGGAGGGCCTGGGGGAATGAGAACAGGATATGTGTTTTCTAAGTATTGATTCTGAGACTGGTTTGAGGGTGCTTGTGAAGGTGTGATGTGTGATTCATTAGGTTTATGAGTTTGGGAAGTGACAGGGCATGCTCACACTGCAGACCCAACACAGGACAGGAAGGGACACGTTGAGTTGAATTTGCCCCATAGTAGCAGCACGCACGGACAGGAATATGTTTCAGAAACCACTGTACACAGCAGAAATGACACTGAAACAAACTGCTGTTGACACATCTAAAACCAAGTGTAAAGGCAAATATTTGATATAAAGTACATGATACATATTGTTATTTTGTAATTTATTCCGACAGTTTGCTAATCTTTTATTTCTATCTCTTTCTCCTCTTTTCGGTGTTAACCTGACCATGATGGACACATGATTTGCTAAATAAAAGGTAAGAGCTTGAAACATTCTGTTATGTTTTCAGGTTATCTGACCTTCATTCTTGTTATGTTATGTAACATTTGGAATTCCATGGAGTCTACAGACATCTGAGGGCCCTTCCTGGAGTCTCCATGTCAATCACTGTGGACCACGGGTGCACCAGTCTAACCAGTACACCACACTCTGATGACCTAGACATTGGGAAGGGGATGTCAGCTCAGATTCTACCCCCCTCCCTGCATCCCTCCCTCCCTCTCCTGTACTCCCCATAAAGTACAGTATGAACACCCATAGCCTTAGGATGCATGAGTTGTAATATGGGTCACAGTGACACAGAGAGAAATGAATTGTGTGATGCAGGCTAACACCCACAGATACGTTTGACAGGAGCGTTGCTGTAACTTTAACGTAACCATTCCTGCCTGTCCTGGCAGGAAAACTGTTAATGCATAACCTATTGTCTGTCGTCATAATGTCCTTGATGGACTGGTCCTTTGATGCATTGATGCATTCTAGCAATGTAATTTACAGTGTGACCTTTGTGCTCTCTCCCAGCGATGCACATTCAGTATCAATTATACACGGCTCTGTCTTCTGTCTCTGAGTTTAATTAATCCATTAATTAATGTAAAGGAGCCCCTCTTCATTGTAATAACAGTAGAACAGAGCTGGGCACATTAGATTATCTAAATTGGTAGAGGTCTCTCTCTCTCTCTCTCCCCCTCTCTGTCTCTCTCAAAGCGCTGATGTCGAGGAAAGCGCTGCTGACAGACTCTCCTTGTTGCAGGTTGCTCCTTAGAGACGAGTCTAGGTCATACACACAGATTAAAGTTAAAGTGAAATCCTAAAGGACGGGCATTTAAAAAAGTTATCTTTTAATCCACCGTGACCCGATTTACAACCCCGTTGATGACCCTAACACCCAGCACACGCCAGAAGCTGTTTAGTAAACAAAGGCCTTGGCACAGCAAGGCTTGTTCTGATTTGTTGTGACAGTGCGGTATGGATTATATGACTGCAGTTGGCAGGACTAACCAGAATCTACTGTTTGTTGTTATGGTGTTTTTAAATGGGTGTTCTGAGCTGACACTAGGTCAGTTAGTGCCATTGGGTGTCTGTTTTATGTAAAACGTTTTCATCTGTTCCTAGCTGATCCCAACACAGTACCTTTACTAATGACTGTTGCAGTTGTGTAAGTTGTCTGGCTCTCTGTGTGGTCGTTTTGGACCCAAGGTCGGTCTGTCTTGCCTTCGGGTCAGTGCGCTCCTTCACTTTTTATATAATGAAGTTAAGAATGTCAAATATGTGTCTAATAATACTTACATTTGGAGAAAACAGTACTAGCTCTGTGTGCTTCAACAAAGAATGGATAATTTTACCCTGGAATGCATGTAGACAGCAGTTCCTTATGTTAACATGGCAGGCTATCTTCCCATTGCAATCATGCAGTAGGGACAATTATCTTGTCAACGTGGGCAGCAGAACTCATCACTGTATTACAATTATAATTTTTATTTTCTGGCACTTACATGCACATTCATTTAATGCATGCAGCAGAGTTTGTTATTTAAACTACTGTGTGTTTTTGCCCCCAGTACAACATGAGACAGTAAAATAGTGAAATAGTGAAATCGGAGTGGGCTTCATGGAAACTGTTGGGCTACCATGAAAATGTCATGTTTCTGTTGTCCTGCTCTCAGCCAGAGAGCAGTATTGATCCGTGTTTTAGCACCCCATATTTCCTACAGCCTCTTCATCCTGGTTAGGCTATACTTTATAGGGTGAGAGAAGGAGCGAGAGGAAAAGAGAGGGAGAGACAGAGAAAGAGAGAGAGAGCGCGGGACATAGAGAGAGAGAGAGAGATTGCGGGACAGATAAAGAGAGAGAGTGAGACATAGATAAAGAGAGAGGGAGACAGATACAGAGAGAGGGAGAAAGAGAGAGAGAGTGACATAGATAAAGAGAGAGAGAGAGAGATAAAGAGAGAGAGAGACATATATAAAGATAGAGAGAGAGAGGGACATAGATAAAGATAGAGAGAGAGAGAGGGACATAGATCAAGAGAGAGAGAGAGAGAGAGAGATAAAGAGAGAGAGAGACATAGAGAGAGAGAGAGAGAGACATATATAAAGATAGAGAGAGAGAGGGACATAGATAAAGATAGAGAGAGAGAGAGGGACATAGATCAAGAGAGAGAGAGAGAGACATATATCAAGAGAGAGGGACATAGATGAAGATATAGAGACAGAGGGACATAGATCAAGAGAGAGAGACATAGATAAAGAGAGAGAGAGGGAGGGACATAGATCAAGATAGAGAGAGCGAGAGAGGGACATAGATAAAGATAGAGAGAGAGAGAGGGACATAGATAAAGATAAAGAGAGAGAGAGGGACATAGATCACGAGAGAGAGAGACATAGATCAAGATATAGAGAGAGGGGGACATAGATAAAGAGAGAGAGAGAGAGGGACATAGATAAAGAGAGAGAGAGAGAGTCACATAGATAAAGAGAGAGAGAGAGAGGGACATAGATAAAGAGAGAGAGAGAGAGTCACATAGATAAAGAGAGAGAGAGAGAGGGACATAGATAAAGATAGAGAGAGAGAGGGCCATAGATCAAGAGAGAGAGAGAGAGACATAGATCAAGATAGAGAGAGGGACATAGATCAAGATAAAGAGAGAGAGGGACATAGATAAAGAGAGAGAGAGAGAGGGACATAGATAAAGAGAGAGAGAGAGAGGGACATAGATAAAGATAGAGAGAGAGGGACATAGATAAAGAGAGGGAGAGGGACATAGATAAAGAGAGAGAGAGGGACATAGATAGAGAGAGAGAGAGAGAGAGAGAGAGAGAGAGACATAGATCAAGATAGAGAGAGAGAGAGACATAGATCAAGATAGAGAGAGAGAGGGACATAGATAAAGAGAGAGAGAGAGGGACATAGATAAAGAGAGGGAGAGGGACATAGAGAGAGAGAGAGAGAGAGAGAGAGAGAGAGAGAGAGAGAGAGAGAGAGAGAGAGAGAGAGAGAGAGAGAGAGAGATCAAGATAGAGAGAGGGACATAGATCAAGATAAAGAGAGAGAGGGACATAGATAAAGAGAGAGAGAGAGAGGGACATAGATAAAGAGAGAGAGAGAGAGGGACATAGATAAAGATAGAGAGAGAGGGACATAGATAAAGAGAGGGAGAGGGACATAGATAGAGAGAGAGAGAGAGAGAGAGAGAGAGAGAGAGAGAGACATAGATCAAGATAGAGAGAGAGAGAGACATAGATCAAGATAGAGAGAGAGAGGGACATAGATAAAGAGAGAGAGAGGGACATAGATAGAGAGAGAGAGAGAGAGAGAGAGAGGGACATAGATAAAGAGAGAGAGAGAGAGGGACATAGATCAAGAGAGAGAGAGGGACATAGATAAAGATATAGAGAGAGAGGGACATAGATCAAGAGAGAGAGAGAGAGAGAGAGAGGGGGACATAGATAAAGAGAGAGAGAGAGAGAGGGACATAGATCAAGATATAGAGAGAGAGGGACATAGATAAAGAGAGAGAGAGGGACATAGATAAAGAGAGAGAGAGGGACATAGATAGAGAGAGAGAGAGAGAGAGAGAGAGAGAGAGACATAGATCAAGATAGAGAGAGAGAGAGACATAGATCAAGATAGAGAGAGAGAGGGACATAGATAAAGAGAGAGAGAGAGGGACATAGATAAAGAGAGAGAGAGAGAGGGACATAGATCAAGAGAGAGAGAGGGACATAGATAAAGATAGAGAGAGAGAGAGGGACATAGATAAAGATATAGAGAGAGAGGGACATAGATCAAGAGAGAGAGAGAGAGAGAGGGGGACATAGATAAAGAGAGAGAGAGAGAGAGAGGGACATAGATCAAGATATAGAGAGAGAGGGACATAGATAAAGAGAGAGAGAGAGGGACATAGATAAAGAGAGAGAGAGGGACATAGATAGAGAGAGAGAGAGAGAGAGAGACATAGATCAAGATAGAGAGAGAGAGAGACATAGATCAAGATAGAGAGAGAGACATAGATAAAGATAGAGAGGGAGAGAGAGGGACATAGATAAATAGAGAGAGAGAGAGAGATTGAGATGGGTAGACACAGGAAAACCTGGATCCCTGTAGAGGAAAAGACCTCTCTGATGAGAGTAGGCTACCCGTCCTGTTGGGGGAGGACGCAGAGAGCTGTGGGTTGGCAGCGCACTACATTGCTGCCTGCCATAAGTTGAGGGACAGTGTCTGACAGACCAATCCACCTGCACATGTACTCTACTGTATGCTTATTGTTATTGTTCAATGTATGGTTATTGTGACCCTTGGTTATTGTTATTACTGTTGTCCCGTTGACAATTTTGATTCTTATTATTTTCATATTGTAAATATCCAAAGTAAGCTTTGGCAATATGTACATTGTTACGTCATGCCAATAAAGCAAATTGAATTGAATTGAATTGAAATTGAAAGAGGGACATGGATAAAGAGAGAGAGAGAGACATAGATAAAGAGAGAGAGAGAAGGACAGAGAGAACCATGGTTACCACTCTCTGGTTAAGAGGATGCAGGTGTGCCTGTTGTGTTCTAACTGTTTTTAAACACTTTTCTTTGTCTCCTGTCTAGATATTGGGCTCTGAAAGCCTAGCCTACATATTGTTAAGTCATTAAAGTAGGCAAAATTCCGTCTTCAACCAGCAGCAGTACATATTGTTTTATTACAATAGATAGCACACAAAAACATTTATGAGTGGTGTTCTGAGTCAGGAATAGGAACAGCCTCATTCCTGCTCTTACCACAAACAACGTCAGCAGTTTTGTCAGGCCAAGACTCAAGGCCTTGAGCTTTACCTCTGACCCCACACTCAGCCAGTTGGCGGGATGAATCTACACCAAACTAGAAACCAAAATGAGGATGTTCTCCTTTTCTGCTGTCTTATCAGGTACATCTCTGGATAAACTGAAGAGAGAGCCAGAGAGAGAACGAGGAAGAGAGAGAGAGAAAGAGTAGAATCACATGTTTTCTATAAGGCCTGTCTTAACCTTTATTCATTTCGCTAACATGACATTCAAATGCCTGTCTTGAGAAGCAGAGGTTACCCCTCGATACTCCACATATGGCAGTTTAGTGTTTGTCAGAGTTCTTTTTGCTCCGCTGGTGCTCTCAGCCGTTACCTACACTCTGCTCTGCCGTCGCTCAGTCTAATCTCCCACACAGCCTTGCCCACTCTCTCTCTGCTCTGTCATATTTGTCACCTCCTGATGCGACATGACACTTGTAATCTCATTGGGCCTGGAGGGAATCCATCTTGCACAGCTGCAGGTCACTGTAAACAAGACTCAGACACAGATCAGCAAAACACATGACAGGACTATTTATGTTGTATCAGTCACGGATAAATCCTGATGAGAGCAGTACATTTCTAGCCAGGAAATCCAGGTCGAATCATGAACCAGAGCTGAATACATCACCAATGTGTGTTCTAATCTTTCTGGTTGTGCCTTGTCAAATTTGAAGGATAAAGTGTAGCTGCATTGAAAGGCATTTGGCACTTCAGTGCTGGTTGACAGAGGTGGTGTACAGTATGTGGTATTAATGTAAATTTATGCAGAGAGCACCTGTTAGCAGCAGTCTCCATCTTGGAGTCTGTAAAAACAGAGGTGTCAAACACACAGTGAGATCAAAAGAGGGCAGAGAGGCCAACACGGAGGGAGGGAGGGAGGGAGGGAGGGAGGGAGGGAGGGAGGGAGGGAGGGAGGGAGGGAGGGAGGGAGGGAGGGAGGGAGGGAGGGAGGGAGGGAAAATACAAATAGAACCCAATAGGCAGGTACTTATTGAAACAGCATCACAGATATTCATTATTCTCTCAATGCATACAATTCTATCTATGTTGTAAACAATATGCCAGTAGTACTGTGCATGATGACCTGAAATATGATTTCATCTGTGATTTATGTCCTCTATGTATCCTCTCGGGATGAGAACTAGAGTGAGATAAATGCACAGACACACACAGAGGACTGTGGATGGGTGCTGTGCGCCTGTGCTTTCTCTGTATCCCAAATCCAATAGAGATGTGTCCTGTGGTCAAATTGAGTTGCTGTGTCCTGGTTTATGTATTTATGACTGCCTCAGTCTATTAGGCTATTGGCTTTTATTGCCGCAGGCTTCCTGTTGTGTGGAAAACGTTCCTTCCTATCGGACCTGCTGAATACCACGTGAATAAACACATCTTCATTCTGAATGTATTTACACCTAGGCTCCTCTTCAATGGGATTGGTAAATAATATTATATCTAGTACTGTCCGACATTACCATTGTAGTGGTTACTTTATAACCCATGTTTAATGTGGTTGGTATTATTATATAAGTTGTTTTTAGTCCAGGAACCTCAGATGTAAATTGGCAATGAAGTTAACTCTAGTGCAGCTAAAGCTAACTCTAGTGCAGCTACAGCTAACTCTGGTGCAGCTACAGCTAACTCTGGTGCAGCTACAGCTAACTCTGGTGCAGCTACAGCTAACTCTGGTGCAGCTACAGCTATCTCTGGTGCCTCTACACCTCACTCTGGTGCCACTAACTCTGGTGCCGCTACAGCTAACTTTGGGCCGCTACAGCTAACTCTTCTGCCTCTACAGCTAACTCTGGTGCCTCTACACCTGACTCTGGTGCCACTAACTCTGGTGCCGCTACAGCTAACTTTGGGCCGCTACAGCTAACTCTTCTGCCTCTACAGCTAACTCTTGTGCCTCTACAGCTAACTCTTGTGCCTCTACAGCTAACTCTGGTGCCGCTACAGCTAACTCTGGTGCCGCTACAGATAACTCTGGTGCCACTACAGCTAACTTTGGTGCCGCTACAACTAACTCTGGTGCCACTAACTCTGATGCCTCCACAGCTAACTCTGGTGCCACTAACTCTGGTGCTACTACAGCTAACTCTGGTGCTGCTACAGCTATCTCTGGTGCCTCTACAGCTATCTCTGGTGCCTCTACAGCTCACTCTGGTGCCACTAACTCTGGTGCCGCTACATCTAACTCTGGGCCGCTACAGCTAACTCTTCTGCCTCTACAGCTAACTCTTGTGCCTCTACAGCTAACTCTGGTGCCTCTACAGCTAACTCTGGTGCCTCTACACCTCACTCTGGTGCCACTAACTCTGGTGCCGCTACATCTAACTCTGGGCTGCTACAGCTAACTCTTCTGCCTCTACAGCTAACTCTTGTGCCTCTACAGCTAACTCTGGTGCCGCTACAGATAACTCTGGTGCCACTAACTCTGGTGCCACTAAATCTAACTTTGGTGCCGCTACAACTAACTCTGGTGCCACTAACTCTGGTGCCTCTACAGCTAACTCTGATGCCTCCACAGCTAACTCTGGTGCCACTATCTCTGGTGCTGCTACAGCTAACTCTGGTGCTGCTACAGCTATCTCTGGTGCCTCTACAGCTCACTCTGGTGCCACTAACTCTGGTGCCGCTACATCTAACTCTGGGCCGCTACAGCTAACTCTTCTGCCTCTACAGCTAACTCTTGTGCCTCTACAGCTAACTCTGGTGCCGCTACAGATAACTCTGGTGCCACTAACTCTGGTGCCACTACAGCTAACTTTGGTGCCGCTACAACTAACTCTGGTGCCACTAACTCTGGTGCCTCTACAGCTAACTCTGATGCCTCCACAGCTAACTCTGGTGCCACTAACTCTGGTGCTGCTACAGCTATCTCTGGTGCCTCTACAGCTCACTCTGGTGCCACTAACTCTGGTGCCTCTACAGCTAACTCTGATTCCTCTACAGCTAACTCTGGTGCCTCTACAGCTAACTCTTGTGCCTCTACAGCTAACTCTGGTGCCGCTACAGATAACTCTGGTGCCTCTACAGCTATCTCTGGCCCGGCTTACTCTGGTGCCTCTACAGCTAACGCTGGTGCCTCTACAGCTAACACTGGTGCCTCTACAGCTAACTCTGGTGCCTCTACAGCTAACTCTGGTGCTGCTACAGCTATCTCTAGCCCGGCTAACTCTGGTGCCTCTACAGCTAACGCTGGTGCCTCTACAGCTAACGCTGGTGCCTCTACAGCTAACGCTGGTGCCTCTACAGCTAACTCTGGTGCCTCTACAGCTAACTCTGGTGCTGCTACAACTAACTCTGGTGAGGCTAACTCTGGTGCCGCTAACTCTGGTGCCTCTACAGCTAACTCTGATTCCTCTACAGCTAACTCTGGTGCCTCTACAGCTAACTCTGGTGCTGCTACAGCTATCTCTGGTGCTGCTACAGCTATCTCTGGTGCCACTACATCTAACTTTGGTGCTGCTACAACTAACTCTGGTGCCACTAACTCTGGTGCCTCTACAGCTAACTCTGATGCCTCCACAGCTAACTCTGGTGCCACTAACTCTGGTGCCTCTACAGCTAACTCTGGTGCTGCTACAGCTAACTCTGGTGCTGCTACAGCTAACTGTGGTGCTGCTACAGCTAACTCTGATGCCGCTATCTCTGGTGCCTCTACAGCTATCTCTGGTGCCTCTACAGCTAACTCTGGTGCTGCTACAGCTAACTCTGGTGCTGCTACAGCTATCTCTGGTGCTGCTACAGCTATCTCTGGTGCCACTACATCTAACTTTGGTGCTGCTACAACTAACTCTGGTGCCACTAACTCTGGTGCCTCTACAGCTAACTCTGATGCCTCCACAGCTAACTCTGGTGCCACTAACTCTGGTGCCTCTACAGCTAACTCTGGTGCTGCTACAGCTAACTCTGGTGCTGCTACAGCTAACTGTGGTGCTGCTACAGCTAACTCTGATGCCGCTATCTCTGGTGCCTCTACAGCTATCTCTGGTGCCTCTACAGCTAACTCTGGTGCTGCTACAGCTAACTCTGGTGCTGCTACAGCTAACTCTGGTGCTGCTACAGCTAACTCTGATGCCGCTATCTCTGGTGCCTCTACAGCTAACTCTGGTGCCTCTACAGCTAACTTTGGTGCCACTATCTCTGGTGCCGCTATATCTAACACTAGTGCCTCTACAGCTAACTCTGGTGCCTCTACAGCTAACTCTGGTGCCACTATCTCTGGTGCCGCTATATCTAACACTAGTGCCTCTATAGCTAACTCTAGTGTCTCTACAGCTAACTCTGGTGCGGCTATAGCTAACTCTGACGCCGCTAACTTTGGTGCCTCTACAGCTAACTCTGGTGCCGTTAACTCTGGTGCCTCTACAGCTAACTCTGGTGCCGCTCACTCTGGTGCCGCTACAGCTAACTCTGGTGCCGCTACAGCTAACTATTCTGCCGCTACAGCTAACTCTTCTGCCGCTACAGCTAACTCTTGTGCTTCTACAGCTAACTCTGGTGCCGCTACAGCTAACTCTGATGCCACTATCTCTGGTGCCTCTACAGATATCTCTGGTGCCTCTACAGCTAACTCTTCTGCCTCTACAGCTAACTCTGGTGCCACTAACTCTGATGCCTCTACAGCTAACTCTGGTGCCGCTACAGCTAACTCTGGTGCCGCTACAGCTAACTCTTCTGCCTCTACAGCTAACTCTGGTGCCGCTACGGTAAACTCTGGTGCCACTAACTCTGGTGCCTCTACAGCTAACTCTGGTGCTGCTACAGCTAACTCTGGTGCTGCTACAGCTAACTCTGATGCCGCTATCTCTGGTGCCTCTACAGCTATCTCTGGTGCCTCTACAGCTAACTCTGATGCCGCTATCTCTGGTGCCTTTACAGCTATCTCTGGTGCCTCTACAGCTATCTCTGGTGCCTCTACAACTAACTCTGATGCCGCTATCTCTGGTGCCTCTACAGCTAACTTTGGTGCCGCTACAACTAACTCTGGTCCCCATATCATCAAGTTCTTCACGTTGTGTTAATCCAACTCTTGGGTTAGTAAATGTGATTAATACGTGGCAGAGTGTATAAATCTAAATATTAGGCACCACATCTCTCACACTCTCCCAGATGTAGAGTTCCTCCACTTAAGCAGATAGTAGCTGGACACCAAAGGGGTTTAATCATTGGTAATTGAAGACCCTACTGGGAGCAAATGAGGCTGACAGCAGAGTCTCCTGCCATTTGTTCTTTCTGGCTGTACATATTCACTGCAGCACCACCCGCCACTCTATGTACACACACACACACACACACACACACACACACACACACACACACACACACACACACACACACACACACACACACACACACATCTCTCGTCTGTCTCCTTCCTGCTCTCACTAAAACTTCTGGGTCCTAAAAAGCAGACAGATATCGCTAATCATGTTTGTACCAGACACTAGTAGAGTGCCAGGGTTAATGACTAGAGTTTAGCTAAGTTGTTGACTGCATCTGAAGACTAAAGGCTTTTAGATCTCAGCTCTTAGCCATGTACAGTATAATAAGCCAAGCTGGGGTTGTTTTCATAGTTAATTGCACAGAAATAACATGTGCCATTCTATTTGCTATCTTCAGTCATGATAGTCATGTCATAGTTTCAGTGAGTTTGGAGACCAGCTCTTGAGATTGCCTTGGTTTGCTCAAGCATTGCGTTATTCGGCTAGGCAAAACTCTACATTCATAGGAGGAAGTGACATGATTCAAACAGGACCAGATTGGCACAGACCTAATGAAGGGAAGGAGACGGAACTCATGGGCTTTCATTTGTTTTTATTATCCATGCGATTGATACTGATGACACTGCTCCCATTTAAATGTAATGACATCCAACAACTGCACTAGAATACCATCATCATCATTATCTGGTGCAAGATGACAGCACACAGTGCTTCTTTCTGCTGTCTCAGATCACCTCATTACCCATTAACCCTCATCTCCTTTCCAGCAATAGTAGCTAGCTAATGTCCCCTCAGTGACAGCATCAGAGACACATTCATTGACACGCTCACACACACACAGACACACACACACACACACACACACACACACACTACCTAATAGGCATGTGATTTATAGGACGGACAGTTTATTTCTGTCTGACCAGAGATCAGGGCAGAGAGGCCATAAGTACAGTAGATTGGTCATAATTAGAGAACTATATAGGGAATATGGTGTGCCATTAGTGATATATGGACATCAGGATGTCAGGCAGAGGCTGCAGAGCACAGAAGAAGGTCTGATCTGATCCACAGTGTTTCCCATGATTCCATGTCCTTTCCTTCCTACAGAGCCTATTAGTGTGACAGTCCTACCAGGCTGGCCCTAAGCAGGGAGCATGCTGCTTCCCAGCCACAAAGCACTTAGCCTCAGTGATCTGTTATGTTCTGAGGCCTGCCTGGAAGAATCAAACATAGTTTAGAGGGATATAGGCTAGACTCTCGAGCATGCACACACAAACTGGGCATGGATGCACACAGACTGGAATGCATGCAAGCAAGCAAGCAAGCAAGCACACTCACACACACACCCACCCACCCACCCACCCACCCACCCACCCACCCACACACACACACACACACACACACACACACACACACACACACACACACACACACACACACACACACACACACACACACACACACACACACACACACACACACACACACACCCACCCACACACACACACACACACACACACACACACCCACCCACACACACACACACACACACACACACACACACACACACACACACACACACACACACACACACACACACACACACACACACACACACACACACCACTATGCTACTATTACTGCTTTATCTACTGATAAGGGGAAACAGATCTCATCATGGTCTTGCTTTTGTGTTACCGGGTGCAGCCTGTAAACAAGTCCTTTTTTCAGGTACGCCAGAGACAATATCTACCAGAAATAACCTGTACAATTGGCTCCTATTCTCAGGAGCTGATGCTATCACATCGTGTTAGAATAGTTGTTTGGAACTGAACATTTTCAATCAGCTCTCTCTTTTGTGCATTTTGAGTGTGAGGAAAATAGGGAAGAGAGAAGAGAAGAGAAGAGAGGGCTGTTGAGTCACATCTTCCACGATCAAGGGTTTGCTCATGTGACAAGGTACAGGTGGGAGCTGCAGGAGTCTCTCCCATCTCCGGGACAACGGCAGATGGCAGCTTGTTCTGACTGTGTGTGACGCAATGTCCCTCCCCTCTCTCCTTGCATGGGACCCTAGGCCATGACACAGCCAACCGGTATTCCACAGCCAATAATGGAGTATTGATTGCTATTAATCAGCTGAAGTAGAGGTTGGTGGCTGTGTGGCTCCTGAGTGGCCCTATGTGAGGCCCATAACTCTCCATTGGAGAGCACCAGGGAGCTCTCAGCCATTACTCCGTTGTCTGTGTAATGGATGGGGTTTAAAGTGAGTCCCCACTGATTGGGCCAGAGGAGTCTATGTTCCTGGGGCTGCTGGGATTTAGGCCTACTCAATGGGAACGTCATGCAGCAGGCCAGGCCAGTGTATCACTACTGTAAGTTGGGCTGTGGGCAGAGAAGAGCAGACACCATGGTCTAGTCTTATTATCACACAAAGAGAAGGGTTCAGTGAATAGCGATGGGACCAGACAAGTAATTCACCCTGGCCTGTTGAACCAGGGATAAACATGGGGCGGGAGCTGTGGCATGGCTAGAAAGAAAGGATTATTAAGACAAGTAAACTCACTCTATATTCTCCTAGAACACTGCTTTGTGAGGGTGCTGGTGAGAGATTTTAGACTGAATTGACATTGCAGGCAGACAACACCGAAATGGTGATGGAAAATTGGTGTTCTCACCAAACCTCTTGGACTCACTGAGAACATTTAAAAGGGCACTTAGCTGTGGTGTAATCACAATTATATGTAATGAGAGCTGACATTTCACCCACCTCTAGAATCAAGATGGATACAAACAGGGTAATGAAGAGAGAGAGAGGGCAATGGGAGTCCATGATATTTAAGTGATTCGAGAGAGATGGCTTTGTCATCCTGTTAATCAAGAAAATACCTGCAGCAAATTCATAGCAGACCATCAACTGCAATCAGGGAAATTGTAGTGAGGAAAAATTAGAGCAATTTAATGTAAACAGGGTTGGGAACTCCCTAACATAAGCTGCCTGACCCATGGAAATAAATGATCCCTCTGCACTCCTACTCCGGGCTACTACTTTGCCTGTGGTCACACAGCTATTCTAGGACTGGCTTGTACATAATAATAGCAGACTGTTATCAAAGAGCAGCAATGCAACGTGAATAGCCCTGACTATTTGCATTCAGGATTAGTTATCGGTCTTGCTGTAGAGTATTTCTGCTTGCCTGGACATATTCCTCAGGCTTCCCAGACTCGTATTATTAAAGCTTTGTGTGTGTGTGTGTGTGTGTGTGTGTGTGTGTGTGTGTGTGTGTGTGTGTGTGTGTGTGTGTGTGTGTGTGTGTGTGTGTGTGTGTGTGTGTGTGTGTGTGTGTGTGTGTGTGTGTGTGTGTGTGTGTGTGTGTGTGTTTCAAATGAAAGCGTGTATAGCATGTGGTGGAGGGACCCCACCTACCCGTCATTATAAATAGAACCGTTGTCTCTCAGCTCCCATTACAGTATGTGATGAGCAGTGGTGTAGTGGAGGATAAACTCAAGTAAATGCCGTTATTTGGCACAAGGGTTTACCCACCTTCTGGGAGTGTTACTTTACTCACCGTGAACGGAAATCACTACAACACTGGTGAAGAGTCAGAGTCAGACTTTCTAGGAGAAATGTAGCTCGTCACATGGTGTACAAACTAATAACTCTTCATTGTTGTTCAGAAAAAGTCCTATTGCAACGTGGAACTTTTCCTTTGTCTGACTCCATAGTCTGAAATGCTTTTGGTGTCAAAAATAGTGCACTATACCGGGAATAGCGTGCCATCTCAGACACAACTCTCATGTTTCAGGGTCCTCAGTGCTAGGCTGAGAACACCCATCTCCAGTTGGTACTTCCTTTGCACCAAAGTGCCTGTAAACCCTGGTTTAAAGGGGATTATAGGGTGTTCCATCTCTAATGGTAACTCTAACACAGAGGACAGTGTGAGAACAGGACTGTGGTCCAGGGGAGAGAATGTGCACAGCTATCTCAGACACTGCATGGTTCTATAATCACCACATGGCAGCCTAGCGTTACATACAGACAGTCATGTGATATATAAGGGCCAATCAACGAGGTGCTATGCGCACTATAGGAAATAATGAACGACGTGGAAGGTGTGTTCTATGACACGCTAGCGGAGTGGAACTGACCTTCCACGGAGTTGCATTATTGTCTAGAGAACGCATAGAGCCCCGAGCTGATTGTTTCTTTAATACCATGGCTATAATTTAACACATTTGCCGCTAGAAATGTAGCTAGCAAGTTTACTAGATAGCTACAGTAGTTGCCGTGGTAAACTTGACAGACTTGCTATTTTAGCTAACCAAACCATCAGTCCTAGCTTTCCATTATGAAAATCGAATTCAACAATGCCAATAATGTTTTCAATTAGATTTTTGCTTTCAAAAGCAGCTCAAACATAGAACATGTAAGAATGAACTATAGCCATTGAATTCTACCGCACAAATATACTGTGCATTATAGGGAAATAATGCACACTCTAGAATGCCCTGCAAGCCAATCAGAAACAAGTATTCAACAATGCCATGGTATAAACTGCTATTAAGGCACTCTCCACACACACCTCCCCATCGTTTAAGCCTCCGCTGAATGTTCACACTGGAAGGTCTGTCTGACTGTGGGGATTCGTGTGACAGGAGCAGACATGTTAAATTGGCTTCAATGTAGCTGTGCTTTACATTAATGATGATATGTAAACCACACATTATGCAATATACTCATGGTTCTTTCATCTGTATACACTGAGTGCTCTTTCCATGACATAGACTGACCAGGTGAAAGTTATGATGCCTTATTGATGTCACCTGTTAAATCCACTTCAATCAATGTAGATGAAGCGGAGGAGACAGGTTAAAGATTTTTAAGCCTTGAGACCATTGAGACATGGATTGTGTATGTGTGCCATTCAGAGGGTGAATGGGCAAGACAAAATATTTAAGTGCCTTTGAAATGGTAGTAGGTGCCAGGGGCACTGGTTTTTGTCAAGAACAGAAGTGCTGTGTGTTTCCTGTGTGTATTCTCACTCTGTCCCCATCTCCCTCTCTCTATCCTCCGGGCCCTGCAAGCCACCTGCTCTGGCTTCAGCCAGAGGTGAGAGACCATGGCCTCAGAGTATGTCAGCCTAGCCTCCAACACCTCCAGACGAACATCATCCAGCAACCAGAGAACTGCCAGAGCCACAGACCAAAACCCTGGTGGCTGCTCTGGCTCTGGCTCTGTGACATGACCTGACATCCTCAATTAAGACAGACTTCACTGCACCCAGTCACCCTCACATAAAGTGGCATCTAAAAAAAAACAGCCATGCAACTGTCACATTGGAGCAGATTTTAAACAACTGTCACATTGGAGCAGATTTTAAAAAACTGTCACAATGGAGCAGGTTTTAAACAACTGTCACAATGGAGCAGATTTTAAACAACTGTCACAATGGAGCAGATTTTAAATAACTGTCACAATGGAGCAGATTTTAAATAACTGTCACAATGGAGCAGATTTTAAACAACTGTCACAATGGAGCAGATTTTAAACAACTGTCACAATGGAGCAGATTTTAAACAACTGTCACAATGGAGCAGATTTTAAACAACTGTCATAATGGAGCAGATTTTAAACAAATGTCACAATTTAGCAGATTTTAAACAACTGTTTTAAACAACTAAATACAGTTGTAGAAGAACAGGGGAATTCAAGGACTCAAATAGTGACATGCCATTTTTCATGCAACACTTGAGAAACCAGGACTTTAAAGGAATGAATCACATATGTCAACACAATGTAACATAGTCTATTTCTCTAGGTTGACTTGACCCTATGTGGGTGTTCAGGTTGTGACTATAAAAACATATAGGCAAAAGAGAATACAAAATAACTACGTTCAGAGGAGTTGTCTTGGCGTTGTTTGAGTGTTGAAAATGGTCAGAAACGTTGTCTTGACATTCTGTGAGCAATGAAACACAGTAGGAACCGTTGTCTTGACGTTGTGTGAGTGTTCCTCAGGGAGAAAGATACCGTGTCTGTCTGTATTAAGGCAGGATTTAGGTTCCCTGCTCCAGAGGATGGGTTGATTGCTGCAACGTCGGAGAACAGCTGCTACCAAGCCGTGCGTAAAAAACAAATTGAGCCCTGGGTTTCTGTCTAAATGTCATGCGGACATAGGCGTGTTAAGATCCATGCCTGCTGATTTCCGTTCTGCAAATTATAGCAAATAAGGAGGAGAGAAATAATGATGGTTGTGCCTTCTTTAAATCACTATTTTCAACAAGCAAGCCTGCATTGCAATATGCTCAGAGCAGAAAAGACTACAGTATACACTGAGTGTACAAAATATTAAAAAAAACTGTTCTTTCCATGACATAGACTGACCAGGTGAATACAGGTGAAAGCTATGATCCCTTATTGATGTTTCTTGTTAAATCCACTTGAATCAATGTAGATGAAGAGGAGGAGACAGGTTAAATAAACTTCTAAACTTCTAACTGTCTGAGAGCCTCGGAGAGAGGGAGGGAGACGGGGGAAAGAGGGATAGACAGAGTGTGGAAGTTAGGGAGAGAGGAAGCTTCAAATTAGCTGAGTGACGGGGGAGAGGGAGGAGGGAGAGTTTAAATTGTCTGAAAGCCAGGGAGACGGGGAGAAGGGGAGAGAAGAACAGCTATTCAGTCTAAACCCCCTGTCTCCATCCCCATCCTCTTCTGTGCAGTAGAGGAATACCTAATATCATGGAGTATGTTAGATATAGATTTTGTATTCCAGTTGTGCCATGTCTGGTTTGTTGGCATGCAGAGCACAGAACTCAGAGCTCTGGCAGTAAATCATCTCAGAGGAGAAGAGGGCAGCCGCGAGCGACTGTCTGGTTGTGTGGCTGTCTGTGTGGAAGTGAAAAAGACGCCCTTGTTTATTGAAATGCTCTGCTTTTTTGTCTCAGTAATTGCTCTCCTTCTCTCAGTTCCTCTCTCTCCTCTCCCTCTCTCTCTCTGTCACCTGTGTACTTCCTATTTGAGATGCAGATGAAGAGTAATGTTCAGTATGACTGAGACTACTACTGTGCCTCTGTGAACAGACCTAGCTTTATGTAAGAATCACTTGGTCTGACACAGTAAGAGCAGATTCCAGCAGTCGGCATTCCTTATATTGGATCTTGTGCAAATGAACAACGTTATACAATGAATAATGCATTTTCTCAGTCTCTCGCGCAATGTTTACATCTCGTTAGTACAGCAGATTGCTACCGGCCTTGATACTGGCGATCAGTATGCTACTGCCCATGGCTCTTCCTTGGGCCTGGAGATGTCCCAGAAGCCTTCCCTTCACCACTGTAAACTCCAGCCCTGATTGGCTGATTGAGGATCCTAGCTCATTTCAGCCAACCCTCCTGTATCTCCTATCTCTTCCCCCTGGCAGTGCGGTAGGGAGGTGATGGAAAGTTCATTTTAGGATTACATATCAGCCTGGATTAGCCATGGGGCCAGAGGCAGAACTGCTTGCTAACAAAAATATCATTTTGAACAGCCTGAGTTGATGTGAAACCAGCCAGGGAGAGACTGAGGATCACTGTGATCCTTTTACCACCCTGCTAATCAGCTGAGGGAAGTAGGAAAGCTGTTTTGTATCTCTGGGCATGTGAGGTGGACAGAGTCAGAGCTGCCTTCACTAGAGAGAAATTGTGTGCGTGCATATGTTGTGCAAGTATACATGTGTTTGTTTCTGAGATTGAGAAAGATGGTGAGAATTCTTTGCAAAGACACTTTAGTTTGACATTTCAAACTGAATTTAGCTTCGATAAAGAAGGGGAAGAAAACACATGGACACATTTGGCGGGCTCATTCTTTTTTCTAACACCAGATTGCGTAGCATTGAGAGTGATCAATACAATTTCAAATACCCATTCAACTAGAGGTGACCCATTTGCACTATACAATGACATTAGCCTGCTGTGCGTGCGTGCGCGCGTGCGTGCGCGCGTGTGTGTGTGCGTGCGTGTGTTTCTGAACATGTGCTTGTGAGAGTGCTGGTGCCATGGCTATATCCTTCCTGTATCCCTCTATCTATCCCTCTAGCCAGGATCACAGTAAGGTAATCAGTGGCAGATCTGATCTTTATACTAGAGCAGTGAGAGAGAGGGGGATAGAGGGATGGAGATCTCTAGATACTATGGTCTAACTACAGGCTTTTCCTTCTCAAATTCTGACAGGAATGTCTTTATCTGCCATTTGTTGTCTGTGTGTGTTTGTACTGTGTTCCTATTATTAAGTATCTTAGCTGTTGTAATGCACCAGGCTGAATCCCAGTCTCAGGGCTGGATTACAGTAACGCTCGTTGGGCTGTTTGTCAATAAATACATTAGGTCATCTACCAGATGGTCCAATCATCCACTATCTCTGTGTCTGGGACACACGCGCGCGCACGCACACACACACACACACACACACACACACACACACACACACACACACACACACACACACACACACACACACACACACACACACACACACACACACACACACACACACACACAAACTGTATAATTCCCGTTCAGATATGAACCTACAGTGTGTTATCAGTTTACTAAGACATCTCAGTGAGAGTTGGCGCTGGTAAACGTGGGTTTTTAAAATGCTGTTCTATTCGATTCTATTCTAGTCTAATGCTCTATAGACCTGGAATCTGTCTCCATCCCTGTGCACAGTGTCAGATCCATCACTGTCTGGTAAGACATGACCTCTGACCTTGTCCTGTCTAGTAACCACCTGGCTCTATGAAGGGAGGGGGTGGACTCCTCCCTCTTAGATGAATGGCATGGCTAATGCTCATTATGATTATTCTCCTCAACATAACAGCAGGCTGATGTGGCTCTAGGCCAAGGGCCCCAGACCCTGAATTTGAGGGCGTGGTTATTGTGGTATTTATCACCCAGCAACATTGTTGTTCCATCCATTCACCAGCAGTCTCCTCCCACTACATGGTCAACTGGTGTGTGTGTTCAGCTCCAACACAGCAATCAGGCATCAGAGCCCCTCCCTCTGTTATCTTACCTAATAGTCTATAGATGAGAGGTAATGAGGCAGATATAAAGGGGAGGGGGAGGTGGTGGGGTGTTATTAAGGTGTTATTAGAGTGGTAAAGGGGAGGGTGTCTGCCTGCTGCCTCTTCCCATAGGAACATCTGCTCTGAGGCTGTGACAGATGCAGAAGCACCTAGGAGGAGGAGGAAGAGGAAGGGGAGGAGGAAAAATAGGAGGAAGAAGAGGAAGACGAGGAGGAAGAGGAGGAGGCTAGAGTCCACTGGTCCCAGAGGTTGAGGTAGATCCAGTGAGACACACCATCAGATAGTGAACCTCTATCAATGAGTCATCACTTCAAGTTTACACTAAGCTAGGGTGTTGTCCCAGCCAGGTAGATCTAAGCTCAGTACAGTATAGTACAGCTTTAGATGGTTCTCTCTGTCTCCAGACTATTTATAGCATGGGTGTAGCTGGAATGAACAGGAAGTTGGCACCGATGGCCAGTGGGTTATTTTCAGATGCAACAGTAAGCAAAATGGCAATCTTTACAAGTCAACAGTGCATGTATACACTACAGATAAATACCAGGTAAGAATGCAGAAAATCACAGCTAATTGCAGCTGTGCTAAGTCACATTGGGTGTGTATCACCACCACTATTCACCACATTGCCACACAAATTCCTGTAATACACTTCTAATAGCTGGCTGTGGGACAATGGTTATTTTTGTCAAATTTGTTAAGACCATAGAGATAGTTAGAGGACGCAACATTGTGTATGCCCCATTATGGCGTCTGTGACAGCATGGGCAGCTCCATTGAATCTCCATTTTGAAGTACTCCATTTTCTTCTTCTACTACTTCAATGAGTCGTAAACAAACTGAAAGGGTGCACACTGCAACCTAGAGTGTGCTGTTTGAACAGGTTATAAAGCCAAGGTTGACAATTTACTGCCAAATTTTGATTTGGTTCGTTTTTCAAGAGAGAGTGAGAGAGAGGGTGGGAGGAAGAGAGAAAGAGAGAGAGAGGGAGAGAGAGAGAGACTGCCTACGATATGTACGTTTGATCATGAATCCTCCACATTAGACGTTGACACAGGAACAGGAGTGGGAGTGAAATTCTAGAGTCGTGTTCGGGACAGGACGGGACAGGATCAACAGTCAACAGGAACAGGCAGTACAGGAATTATTGTTGTGTTATAAGCAGTGCTCGTTCTAATGTCTTCATTTCTTGTTCTTTTTTTAAATCTAGGATAATTGTTCATGTATTGCTAGATATTGCTGCACTGTTTGAACTAGAAACTTGCTATAACCTCTGAAAAACTGTACACAATCAATAAATGTTGATTTGATTCTATTATTGTTTTGTGTGTTTTTTCCCCCCTGCCCCTCCTTCTCCCAACAGTAACATGTGTTCTTCAGTCTTATTCAACAAACTATAATAGGCCTTTATCAGCTGGGCAGGCAAAGAAAATCAGAAGGCTAAATGAGGCCATTGCTATGGAAACACACACGCAGCAGAGTACAGGGGAGGGGGCAGACAGAGAAGAACAGCTAATGAGGAAGTTATTTCTGAATTCTATGCGTAAAAATTAGCACGGGACAGACGGGAGTGATTTTTAACTAGACAGGACAGGAAAGTTGTCAGGGTTACAGAACTGTTGCGGGATCGGGACACTACTGGGGAAAAAATTGACAGGAAAAGAACATTTTCACTCCTGTGTCAACCTCTAGTCCACATACCATCTGCTGTATAATCCACAGATTAATCTTACCACCACTGTCCTAATATTTACACGCACCCACACACACACACACACACACACAGAAAGATGTCTTTACTTTACACCCCTGGCTTTGTGTCTCTAAGACTTCAGACAGTCTGTCTGGCTGGAAGGGTGTCTGATGCACGCACGCACGCACGCACACACACACACACACACACACACACACACACACACACACACACACACACACACACACACACACACACACACACACACACACACACACACACACACACACACACACACACACACACACACACACACACACACACTCTGACCTATCAGACAGAAGCCAACTTCCCTGCTTTTAAATCTTAAATCTCAACAAGACAAGTTCTGTCTTCATGTTAGAGATGCATCCAATTAGCTGTAGTCAGTCTGTTATAGCGCTTGGCAGATGCTGCTGCTAGTGCTGCTGGGGTTGATGGGTAATAGATTGTGTTTCTTTAATGACGGGCTCTATCTGCCTGGCGGATCTGTTCTGATTGGACTATTTTAATCAAGTATGTGCCATGAGTGATGTAGCCTAAACTACTGTAGCTTTATGTCTTCTTGGCTTCCCTCCCTGTGTTATTCTCTCTGACCAGACTCCCTACATACAGGTGAGGCCATATGCACAGTCCAGTGAGTTTCACTCACTCTCTATTCTTCACCCTCTTTCTTTCTCGCTCTCGCTCTCGCTCTCGCTCTCGCTCTCGCTCTCGCTCTCGCTCTCTCTCTCTCTCTCTCTCTCTCTCGCTCTCTCTCTCGCTCTCTCTCTCTCTCTCTCTCTCTCTCTCTCTCTCTCTCTCTCTCTCTCTCTCTCTCTCTCTCTCTCTCTGTCTTTCTGCATGGCTGGCTGTGTCTGAGGCGTATGGGTACAGGGTCAGTCCACAGGAGAGCTGCAGGAGGGATTCCCGGTTGACTTTGGTGTCAGAGGAGTCCAGGATGTGTGGTTGACTGTTAGACGCGCTCTGAAGATCTTTAGGGCCTGCAGAGAAGGGGCCGGGAGGAGAGGTGTATTGAATGACAATCAGCCTGCAGGTATCTAAACCTGGCGCCTAGTGAAAGGAAGAAAACAAAGAACCCAGAAAACAACTACTGTATATTGTGTGGTTCCACAATACAGCAGAGAATGTGTGGAGGAACAGGGCATCCAATATGTTCCTCATATTGATGGTTTCATAAACACTACATGACCAACTCGGAGATCCTGTTCTGGGAGCCTGTGTGGCCTACCACTTCGCGGCTGAGCCGTTGTTGCTCCTAGACGTTTTCATTTCACAATAACAGCACTTACAGGTGACCGGGGCAGCTCTAGCAGGGCATAAATTGACGAACTGACTTGTTGGAAAGGTGGCATCCTATGACAGTGCCACGTTGAATGTCACTGAGCTCTTCTGTAAGGCCATTCTACTGCCAGTGTTTGTCGAAAGAGATTGCATGGCTGTGTGCTCGATTGTATACACCTGTCAGTAATGGGAGTGGCTGAAATAGCTACATCCACTAATTTGTCCACCTACTTTTGTATATATAGTGTATGTTTTCCATATTGTGCTTTTTTGCCTTGGTTAATTGTATGAGCTGATCTGTGAAGTGTATGATTAACAGGTCCACACATCCTAATACTTAGCCTACATGAAATACACTGAAAGTCATTTAAGGAGGTACTGCTTATCACCTAGCACCTGTGCCCCTGGAAAAGGCTTTATCTGTTATCTCCAATGAGGGAAATGAAGAGAAACCACACAAGCTTTCCACTGTGAGGCTGAACAGGATATCATACAAAGCCCCCCCCCCCCCTCCCCCCCGCTTATACTGCCAGGACATGACTATAGAGCACAGGTGTCAAACTCATTCCACGGAGGGCCGAGTGTCTGCGGGTTTTCGCTCCTCCCTTGTACTTGATTGATGAATTAACATCACTAATTAGTTAGGAACTCCCCACACCTGGTTGACTAGGTCTTTATTGAAAGGAAAAACCAAAAACCTGCAGACACTAGGCCCTCCGTGGAATGAGTTTGACACCCCTGCTATAGAGCAACAAGGGAGAAGAGTAGAACACACACCTCATCATTGATATATTTATGGGAGAAATGGAGATGCAGTGGAAGTATCGGCTAGTTCTTCATGCATCATCATCTTCACACAGTGAATAATCTTCAACCATAATATTTCCTATTAGTATGCCCTTTGCAATAAAGACCCGGAGGGCTTATTGAACAACATGCTGTAGATCTGCTCAGTTTACATCATATTGTTGGTTGTACAACATGCATTTCCAGTGTGCTTCATGGCTTTTCTTTGCCTTTAGTCAAATGAGGAGCTATTTTAAAGTGTTTTCCTCCAACAGCAGCCCTCTATGTTGTTGTTCCTGACTTCCTGTCTCTCACCTCCCTAAGGCCTGTCACATGATGACCTGCTAATGTGTTTGTTATGACAAGCAAGGTTACACGTGTCATCTGCATTAAACCAGCACCAAGTGTTTCACCAAATTAGGAGGAAAGACAAACTGGCCAACAGCATAGAAGAAGTCATCGTGTGTATGCATCACTACACTCCTTTGCATGCTACAGCCTCAGCCTTCCTTCTGACACCTTGGGCCTGGGAAAACCGCTAACCTTTTCACCCTTTGTACTAGCTATACTTCACATTCACTGTCACACATTACGTTGGTCCTCTAACCTTAACAAGGATTGGACAGTGTGAATACTTAGGACTGTGTTGTCAAGTCTCTTGGCTGTTTAGGGAATAGGCACCGCAGCCTGGCCTGGCCTGATCCACTCGTCTGTCTATCCATCTATCAGTGATTGACTCCAAATCCCTGAGGACAGACAGTCTGTTCTTTGACATTTCTGCTATGGGTGTGATCGTGGTTTCAACCCATACATGACTCATAGTAGACATCACCTTTTTCTGGAGAGGGATGAAGGGATGGAGAGATGGAGAGATGGAGAGATGGAGAGATGGAGGGATGGAGGGATGGAGAGATGGAGAGATGGAGGGATGGAGAGATGGAGGGATGAAGGGATGGAGGGATGAAGGGATGGAGAGATGGAGGGATGGAGAGATGGAGGGATGGAGAGATGGAGAGATGGAGGGATGGAGGGATGGAGGGATGGAGGGATGAAGGGATGGAGGGATGGAGAGATGAAGGGATGGAGAGATGGAGGGATGAAGGGATGGAGAGATGGAGGGATGAAGAGATGAAGGGATGGAGGGATGAAGGGATGGAGAGATGGAGAGATGGAGGGATGGAGAGATGAAGGGATGGAGAGATGGAGGGATGAAGGGATGGAGAGATGGAGGGATGAAGGGATGGAGGGATGAAGGGATGGAGGGATGAAGAGATGGAGGGATGGAGAGATGGAGGGATGAAGGGATGAAGGGATGGAGGGATGGAAGGATTGAGGGAGTGATGTATGGCAATGCCCTGGTGATGCTCTTTAATGAGCCAATTTGTCTGAGTTCCTGTTTAACAGTGTGGCTGTTGATTGGCTACTGCAGAAGACCCCCCAAGCCCCAGGGGACATGTGTGCTATAGGTTTGACCCTGTGCAGTGACAGTGACATATGGGTTGACTCAGCAGCCCAAGGTCTCAGTATAGTAAATAGCCATCATAAAAAGGTTTATTACCCCCCCGGCACAGGCCTCTCTAATCCGCTCAGTGTATAGATTCTATATTGATAGGTTGATAGGCTTGGCTATGAGCTAATGGCTTTTATGTACGTTCAGTTACAGCCAGTTAGACAGTTATGAGTGTGTTTACTGCACTGTGACCGGGTGGTTTTGTGGCTTGTTATGCCTGTTTATTGGTACTTACTGTATGTGGGATAATGTCCTCCTTGTCGAAACAGAGCTGTGGTTGAGCTGTGGTGTTGAACCAGATGCCTTTGGGGTGAAAGTATAGGCCCTATTCAATCAGAATGGGTTACCAGGACCGTGGGATTAGTCAAAACAACATTCTTTCTGAATGAGCGCTGTTGCATTTGCTTGAAGTCCACATTCTTTTGGTTTCACACATATGTTGCTTTGCCGTGCTGCGCAAATCCAAATGAGCTGCATTCATTCAGCACAACAAAAAATAGGATGTTTTGAGCTATCTCCGTAACCCACCAGATGCAGAGTTTGGTTTAATAGAATTGGGGCCCTGTTTGTCCAGTCCGTGACTCAAACCCTGCTGTAAGCACATCACATACAGGCCCACAGATACAATAGAGTGCTGATCCCGCGACCTCAACACCCACACAATGCAGACTGAGCCAGAGGAAGAGCAGGGTGGATGTGGCCACAGCACTTTCTCTGCAGGGATAGATTAGAGCAGGCACATTTCAAATGGGTGGTTTGTTACAGGCACCGCTGGTCAGGTGTTTTATTGTGGGGGGCAGTATCTGGTGGGATTAGCTGCTCACTTATCCTCTCAGAATGCTTGTTTTCATAGACTGGGGGAGGGAAGACCGAGAGAGTATAAAAGTCAACAGTGATCTCCTATGGTGTTTTAATGGGGTTTTAAGTAGCAATAAAATAGGCTGATAAATGAAAAGAAAGCAGTCTGTGTGACTGGGTGAGATATGTGTGATTCAGTCTATTACTGATGCGTAGGGGTGTGGGTTAGGGAATGTTTTTGTGTGTGTTTGTGTGCGTGTGCTTATGTGTGCATACATATGTGTGTTCACCAGTGTTTGTTAAGGTTGAAGGGGAGTCATTAATCCTAATTTAAATCCCACTACAGTGCCTTCTCTATGAGGAGGAGTACCTGCTATGAGATACCCAGACTTATCAACCCTCTGAAACATAAACCTCTCATCACTACATCCCCCTGTCTCTGACAAGGGCTTTACAGGAGCCTGGATCAACTCCTCACACAAATCCTCTGTCGCCAGAGGGGAGAAACTATCAGAGAGGCCAGACAGAGAGAGAGAAGGAGTGAGGGATGGTGGCCTCCTGCTCTGGTGTTCTATAATTCCCACATTTGAATGTAGAGATGTAATTTATCTGAGTGCTGGCACAGTGCTACAAAAGTGAGATTCTCTGGCTTGTCAAAGTGCGGAGCTGGAACATGAGCATCTGCACTCGCGCGGCTACATACTCTTAGTCATTCTCACAAGCACATGGTCAGATACGCACGCACGCGCGCACACACACACACACACACACACACACAAACACGCGCACACACACACACACACACACACACACACACACACACACACACACACACACACACACACACACACACACAAACACGCGCACACACACACACACACACACACACACACACACACACGTGTGCATTCACACACGCATGTGCCAATTACATACAGACAGGACAGTCCAGCCAGTGTATTCTTTGCCAATGATGTTGTTGTACATGATCCCATTATTTTGTAATGCTGACCGGTGCACTGTCTTCTCTACAGTGCACTCTACTGGTGGAAGCTGCAACATAGCCTCTAGTCTAGTAGTAACTCATCTCAAAATCACTCAATTAAACTAGACAATTTCCTAAAGTTACGTTGGAGGGATGGTTTTGTTGCTTCTAACCAAGCAATCCTCCCATTGCCATACACACACTATTATAAGCAGCCTCTGTCTGCCGGTTAGTCCTCTTCAGAAGGAGAGAAGGATAGAGCTGATTCATCCTGTTAGTCCCCTTCAGAAGGAGAGAAGGATAGAGCTGATTCATCCTGTTAGTCCCCTTCAGAAGGAGAGAAGGATAGAGCTGATTCATCCTGTTAGTCCCCTTCAGAAGGAGAGAAGGATAGAGCTGATTCATCCTGTTAGTCCCCTTCAGAAGGAGAGAAGGATAGAGCTGATTCATCCTGTTAGTCCCCTTCAGAAGGAGAGAAGGATAGAGCTGATTCATCCTGTTAGTCCCCTTGAGAAGGATAGAGCTGATTCATCCTGTTAGTCCCCTTCAGAAGGAGAGAAGAATAGAGCTGATTCATCCTGTTAGTCCCCTTCAGAAGGAGAGAAGGATAGAGCTGATTCATCCTGTTAGTCCCCTTCAGAAGGAGAGAAGGATAGAGCTGATTCATCCTGTTAGTCCCCTTCAGAAGGAGAGAAGGATAGAGCTGATTCATCCTGTTAGTCCCCTTGAGAAGGATAGAGCTGATTCATCCTGTTAGTCCCCTTCAGAAGGAGAGAAGGATAGAGCATGAAGCTCCAGCTCACTCTGACAGTGAATCAGTGGATCAGTCCTAGCCTATTAACCTCCTCACTCTCGTAGCCCTCCCATCCATATCCCCCAGTCAGTCCATCCATCCAGCCAGACCCCTGCCCTGCCCCAGTCCCAGTCAGGCTGCACGGTGGTGGGGTGAAAGCCATGATCAGTGGATGGATGGAGCTGGTGGAGGCTGAGGCAGCAGATTCCTAATGCCCAGAGGACCAGTCCAGTGGTCTTGCTGTGTCTCAGTCTCTCTGTAACCTCGCTTTCCACCTAGTCCACCAGTCAGTCCACGGGCTCCTCTCCTCTCCCCCTCTCTCCCCTCCTCTTCTCCACCATCTCATTGCCCTCCTAATCACGGCCTCATACTAACTGCCCTGAAGGGAAGGTACCAGAAAAACAGAGGCATCAGCAGTTCCACTATAATATCCGTGTGTGCTTTGAAGTCCTTTTTTCACTCCCAGGATGTCATTTTCATTTAATCTATCTGGGAAACAGGATGTAGTAAAAGAGAGATGAAAATATCATATTTTTCCTCAGTATGGAACATAAAAAATGCAGCACTGCCAATACAGAAACATTGAGATAATGATGTGTAGAGCAGTAGCCTGATGCAAAAAAATGAATGGGCTAGTAGTTTAAACTACACTAACGTTCAAAAGTTTGGGGTCACTTAGAAGTGTCCTTGTTTTTGAAAGAAAATAACATTTTTTGTCCATTAAAATAACATCAAATTGATCAGAAATACAGTGTAGACATTGTTAATGTTGTAAATGACTATTGTAGCTGGAAATGGCAGATTTTTTATGGAATATCTACATAGGTGTACAGAGGCCCATTAATTAACAGCAACCATCATTCCTGTGTTCTAATGGCACGTTGTGTTAGCTAATCCAAGTTTATCATTTGAAAAACCTTTTGCAATTATGTCATCACAGCTGAAAACTGTTGTCCTGATTAAAGAAGCAATAAAACTGGCCTTCTTTAGACTAGTTGAGTATCTGGAGCATCAGCATTTGTGGGTTCGATTACAGGCTCAAAATGGCCAGAAACAAATAACTTTCTTCTGAAACTCGTCCATCTATTCTTGTTCTGAGGATCTCATACAGTGCTGTGTACTACTAGTCTAAAGTAGACCAGTTTTATTGGTTCATTAATCAGGACAACAGTTTTCAAAATTAGTCATTTACAACATTAACAATGTCTACTCTGTATTTCTGATCAATTTGATGTTATTTTAATGGACAAAAAAATGGCTTTTCTTTCAACAACAAGGACATTTCTAAGTGATCGCAAACTTTTGAACGGTAGAGTACATGTTAACATGGTACACTGTATTATAATGTATTCCAGGGTTCCCCAACTGCTGATTTTATTTGTTCCCCCAAGATTTATAACCCCCCCCAAAAAATGCAAAAAAATTATTAAATGTTTTATTGTTGGACATAAAGACTGTAAAAACACCAGCAACTCAGCTCCAAGTGATTTTAATTTTGGAAATCTGTTCCAAAGTATTCCCATGCATAATAGAGAGATATTTAGGACGGGACAGGCAGAGCAGTGACTGTGTGCTAGCAGGATAGTCCATATCTCCAATCATCTTTGCTGATAGTGATGTTGTGTTTTGTAACGGCAGTCCTCCTCCTCTTCATCTTCGGAAGAGGAGGAGTATTGAGGGAACCAAGGCGCAGCGTAGAGTACAGACATATTTTATTTAACGAAAACACGAACTTGATAAACTAACAAAAACAACAAACAGTGTAGACAGACCTAGACGACGTACTTACATAAAACAAGAAAACGCACGAATAGGAACATAGGCTACACAAACCGAACAAACCATAAACAGTCCCGCGTGGTGTACAGACACAGACACGGAAGACAATCACCCCCAACGAACACTGTGACAACGCCTACCTAAATATGACTCTTAATTAGAGGAACGCCAAACACCTGCCTCTAATTAAGAGCCATACCAGGCAACCCAAAAACCAACACAGAAACAGAAAACATAGAATGCCCACCCAACCTCACGTCCTGACCAACTAACACACATAACAAACTAACAGAAATAGGTCAGGAACGTGACATAACCCCCCCCATAAGGTGCGAACACCGGGCGCACCAGCACAAAGTCTAGGGGAGGGTCTGGGTGGGCATCTGACCACGGTGGTGGCTCAGGCTCCGGGCGAGGTCCCCACCCCACCATAATCCATCCTAGCCTCCATCTCCCCCTAAGAATGTCCACCCTCATTTTACCCCCACAAAATCCCCTTAGTAACATCAATGACAGGGACAGCACCGGGACAGAGAGATAGATCAAGACAGAGGGATAGCACAAGACAGAGGGATAGATCAGAATAAAGAGGTAGATCAAGATAGAGAGGGAGATCATGATAGAGGGGCAACTCCGGACTGAAAGGCAGCTCCGGACAGAGAGACAGCTCTGGACTGAGGGGCAGTTCTGGGTATATAGCCGTTTCTGGCTGAAGGGCAGCTCATGGCTGACTGACGAATCTGGACGCTCATGGCAGGCTGACGGCTCTCGACGCTCATGGCTGGCTGACGGCTCTCGACGCTCATGGCTGGCTGACGGCTCTCGACGCTCATGGCTGGCTGACGGCTCTCGACGCTCATGGCTGGCTGACGGCTCTCGACGCTCATGGCTGGCTGACGGCTCTCGACGCTCATGGCTGGCTGACGGCTCTCGACGCTCATGGCTGGCTGACGGCTCTCGACGCTCATGGCTGGCTGACGGCTCTCGACGCTCATGGCAGGCTGACGGCTCTCGACGCTCATGGCAGGCTGACGGCTCTCGACGCTCATGGCTGGCTGACGGCTCTCGACGCTCATGGCAGGCTGACGGCTCTCGACGCTCATGGCAGGCTGACGGCTCTGGACGCTCATGGCTCTCTGACGGCTCTGGCCGCTCATGGCTCGCTGGCGGCTCTGGCAGATCCTGTCTGGTTGGCGGCTCTGGCAGATCCTGTCTGGTTGGCGGCTCTGGCAGATCCTGTCTGGTTGGCGGCTCTGGCAGATCCTGTCTGGTTGGCGGCTCTGGCAGATCCTGTCTGGTTGGCGGCTCTGGCAGATCCTGTCTGACGGACGGCTCTAGCGGCTCCTGTCTGGCGGGCGGCTCTAGCGGCTCCTGTCTGGCGGACGGCTCTGTAGGCTCATGGCAGACGGGCGGCTTTGCAGGCTCATGGCAGACGGGCGGCTTTGCAGGCTCATTTCAGACGGATGGCTCAGACGGCGCTGGGGAGACGGATGGCTCAGATGGCGCTGGGGAGACGGATGGCTCAGATGGCGCTGGGGAGACGGATGGCTCAGATGGCGCTGGGGAGACGGATGGCTCTGGCCGGATAAGGCGCACTGTAGACCTGGTGCGTGGTGCCGGAACTGGAGGCACCGGGCTAAGGACACGCACCTTCATACTAGTGCGGGGAGCAGGGACAGGGCACACTGTACTCTCAAAGCCCACTCTATACCTGGTGCGTGGTACCGGCACTGGTGACACCGGGCTGAGGACAAGCACATCAGGATTAGTAGGGGGAGAAGAAACAGTGTGTACAGGGCTCTGGAGACGCACAGGAGGCTTAGTGCGTGGTGCCGGAACTGGAGGCACCGAACTGGATACACGCACTACAGGGAGAGTGCGTGGAGGAGGAACTGGGCTCAGGAGACGCACTGGTAGCCTAGTGCGTAGTGTAGGCACTGTAGGTACTAGGCTGGGGCGGGGAGGTGGCGCCGGAAATACCGGACCGTGGAGGCGTACTGGCACTCTTGAGCATTGAGCCTGCCCAACCTTACCTGGTTGAATGCTCCCGGTCGCCCAACCAGTGCGGGGAGGTGGAATAACCCGCACCGGGCTATGTAGGCGAACCGGGGAAACCATGCGTAAGGCAGGTGCCATGTATGCCGGCCCGAGGAGACGCACTGGAGACCAGACGCGTTGAGCCGGCCTCATGACACCTGGCTCAATACCCAATCTAGCCCTACCAGTGCGGGGAGGTGGAATAACCCGCACTGGGCTATGCACTCGTACAGGAGACACCGTGCGCTCTACTGCGTAACACGGCGCCTGCCCGTACTCCCGCTCTCCACGGTAAGCCTGGGAAGTGGGCGCAGGTCTCCTACCTGCCCTTGGCCCACTACCTCTTAGCCCCCCCCCCCCAAGAAATTTTTGGGTGTTACTCACGGGCTTTTTGGGCTTCCTTGCAAGACGCGTTCCCTCATGACTCCGGTTCCTCTCTCTCTTTTCCTCCACTCTCCGAGCTGCCTCCAGCTGTTCCCATGGACGGTGATTCACTTTAGCCCATGGTCCTTCTCCGTTAAATATTTGCTCCCAACTCCACAAGTCCTGTATACTTCCCCGTTGCTCCAAATTACGCTGCTTGGTTCTGGATTCTTGGTGGGTGATTCTGTAACGGCAGTCCTCCTCCTCTTCATCTTCAGAAGAGGAGGAGTATTGAGGGAACCAAGGCGCAGCGTAGAGTACAGACATATTTTATTTAACAAAAACACGAACTTGATAAACTAACAAAAACAACAAACAGTGTAGACAGACCTAGACGATGTACTTACAAGAAAACGCACGAATAGGAACATAGGCTACACAAACCGAACAAACCGTAAACAGTCCCGCTTGGTGTACAGACACAGACACGGAAGACAATCACCCCCAACGAACACTGTGACAACGCCTACCTAAATATGACTCTTAATTAGAGGAACGCCAAACACCTGCCTCTAATTAAGAGCCATACCAGGCAACCCAAAAACCAACACAGAAACAGAAAACATAGAATGCCCACCCAACCTCACGTCCTGACCAACTAACACACATAACAAACTAACAGAAATAGGTCAGGAACGTGACATGTTTGCATACGTGGATATATTAGTCTAATTTAGCATGTATAGTAAAGCCTCAACCCTTAGCTACCTCTTCCAATTCAAATGAGCTCAAAAAAACGGTGTTATTGTTTTGTGTGACTACAGCGCCAGCGATAAGACGCAAAAATGGAGCTAGGCGTCAAAGCCTACAACCCGTACGCCTGGCTTCGGTTGGATCATTATATTTCAAAACAATGCATTCTAAAATAAATCACACACACGCCTCGCACGCTCACCTTTGGTGAGTTTAGACCATTCATCTGATTCATTCAAATGTATGTTTTAGCATGATGTTCCAAATGCCTGTATCTCAAGAATCAAGGTTTTTCAGTTTTGTTTTGTTTTAATGAGCGTTTATCTTTTTTGATGTTGTCTCCTTCGCTCCAGACACAAAGCCCCCCCCCCCCCCCTGCCACACAACAACAAAGACTAAGTATCACTTCTTCCTCTCTGATTAGCAGTTTCAACTCGCTATTTGCATTTGAGGTTTGGTCCAACAGAAACGGTCATATGGACACTGAAACGCATTGACACATTATTCTACTGTAATAGAGGAAACCTTTTATATCTCAACTACCCAGAATTTAGAACACAGCAGACCCTACTAAAACGGGAGTATCAATGGACATGATTGTGAAAAATGTATGCTCAGTTTCTGTCACGTGCGGCATTGCGGTATCACATACCGCTAGCAGTATTTTAGCCAAAGACTGTAATGTGCTATCTGTCTAGTCTGTGTTTTATAAATGTGCAATGAGCATACAAATACGCATTTATATCAGGAATTGGCAACTCGTTCTCACTCTGAGAAATAAGCATCTTCTTATCCAAATAAGGCCACTTAATTTCAACATCTTAAAGTGAACAGGCTGTGTTGTTTAATTAAACAGTTTAAACAGTTGTAAATGGGACAGGTTGGTGTATTCATAACAGTTCAACTGTTCTACCTTGTTAGCAAGCAAATAGATCCAGGTTGGCTAGACTTGAAATATTAACATTAGCTTTTTAAAAATGGAGATATATATTGTGTATCGCCCATCAATTTGAACAAATTGAGGCCATATCGCCCAGCCCTATGTCCGTGTTCCTGTGTGGCTGGCTAGTGGCTAGTGGCATTAGCATGGTCTGCCAGCCCTGACTTGATCAGTATGTGATCAGTCAAACTGTCTCCATCTCTCCCTCCCTCTCTCCCCATCTTTCCCTCCCTCTCTCTCTCTCTCCCTCTCTCTCTCTCTCCCTCTCTCTCTCTCTCCATCTCTCTATCTCTCTCCATCTCTTTCTGTTCGTCTCTCTTTTTCTCCCCATCTTTCTCTCCCCATCTTTCTCCCTCTCTCTCTCTCCCTCTCGCTCTCTCCCTCTCGCTCTCTCCCTCTCGCTCTCTCCCTCTCGCTCTCTCCCTCTCGCTCTCTCCCTCTCGCTCTCTCCCTCTCGCTCTCTCCCTCTCGCTCTCTCTCTCTCGCTCTCTCTCTCTCGCTCTCTCTCTCTCGCTCTCTCTCTCTCCATCTCTCTCTCTCCATCTCTCTGTCTCTCTCTCTCTCTCTCTCTCTCTCTCTCTCTCTCTCTCTCTCTCTCTCTCTCTCTCTCTCTCTCTCTCTCTCGATCTCTCGATCTCTCGATCTCTCGATCTCTCGATCTCTCAGATCACTCAGTAAATGTACACAAACCCTGAACCCCAACACTGCAGGGCTCCCCAGTCCCAGATTATCCATGCATTAGTCTAAATGTATTTACCCCATCCAGCATGGTCGTATGGGAACTGGGAAGCATCAGAGGGTTATAATTCCCTGTACCTCTTCTCCACTCGCTCTGTTGGGGGCGGAGGCTGAGCCTTGAACTGAGCCAGGCATTAGATGATTGGCTAAGTCCAAGGACGTGCTACTGGCGTGCTCCCGCTGCGCTGTGGGACATGTAGGACAGATAAATTAAATATTTGTCCTTTTTGTGCTCTCTGAGACCCCCGCCCCTCTCCGCTTACACACTCAGTCGCATGTCAACATGCAGAATGAAGGAGTCATGATGATCTCCAGCCCTCAGGATACTCCTAGCCTGAGGTTACTTATAGTGTCTTTCCATGACAATGGCAGAGGCAATGTTTCTTCTCAGACAATCCTGCTACACACAGTATTTACACACAGTATATACACACAGTATATACACATAGTATTTACACACAGCAATGTGTGCATGGAGCGATGAACATGCATTTAATGACACTGCTACTCTAGCCCTGGCTAGAGAAGTTGACATGAGTTGCCTAGGAACTACAGTATCTCAACGACAAAGTGCCCTTGATATCCTTCAATGTTTCTAATGTCCTTTCAGTGTAATTTATCAGAAGCCGAAGGCCAATTTCAACATTTTGTGGACAACCAAATTTCTATTTTGCTAGAGGCTGTCTGTATAAACAGCATAGATACAGTACATTAGGCCCAGTGTCATGAAGGACATGGATGGATGGTGGTTGTAGCGCTGGGGCTGAGGCTGAGGCTGGAGGCTGAGGCTGGGGCTGAGACTGAGGCTGGAGGCTGAGGCTGGGGCTGAGACTGAGACTGGGGCTGGAGGCTGAGGCTGAGGCTGGAGGCTGAGGCTGGGGCTGAGACTGGGGCTGGAGGCTGAGGCTGAGGCTGGAGGCTGAGGCTGAGGCTGGGGCTAGGGCTGAGGCTGAGGTTGGGGATGAGGCTAGGGCTGAGGCTGGGGCTAGGGCTGGTGCAAGGGCTGGGGCTGAGTCTGGGGCTAGGGCTGGGGCTGAGGCTGGGGATGAGGCTAGGGCTTTGGATAGGGCTGAGGCTGGGGATGAGGCTGGGGCTGAGGCTGAGGCTGGAGGCTGAGGCTGAGGCTGGAGGCTGAGGCTGGGGCTGAGACTGGAGGCTGAGGCTGAGGCTGAGACTGGGGCTGGAGGCTGAGGCTGAGGCTGAGGCTGGAGGCTGAGGCTGGGGCTAGGGCTGAGGCTGAGGTTGGGGATGAGGCTAGGGCTGAGGCTGGGGCTAGGGCTGGTGCAAGGGCTGGGGCTGAGTCTGGGGCTAGGGCTGGGGCTGAGGCTGGGGATGAGGCTAGGGCTTTGGATAGGGCTGAGGCTGGGGATGAGGCTGGGGCTGATGCTAGCAGCACAGTCACACAGGTGACTGGCCTGACGGGGGAGAGGTGTCGACAGGCGGGTGTAGGCTGGAGGGGGTGGGGGGGGGAGTCGGTGGATTAATGAGGGGTCTCCCCCTGACTGATGAAGGGATACAGGGGAAAGGGCTGTTTCGATTTCAGCCCCCAACTACATATTCTCCATGCTATTTATCATCATGCAGAGAGAAAGAGGGAAGCTCTTCCTTTTCTCAACCCTCTCTTCTCTGCCGCTGTTCCACTATGGTCATCTTAGTGTCTTTTTTTAGACGTTTCATGTTTACACAGACAACATATTCTTAGGTCGCACGTTGTGTTGCTTAATGCTTAAGTGGCTGTGAGTTAGAGAGTGGCCTTTTCACTGCTGTCAAAGTGAAGTGTAAGTAAGCAGACACCAGGGACTTTCACTCCCCACTCATACCCCTTAGCACACGGCTTTAAATCCTGCCCCCCCCCCCCCCCCCCCCCCCCACACACACACAGGGCCTATCATAATCAGTTAGCTCTGCTCTGGTCTCTCTCTCTATCTTTGCTCTCTCTCTCTCTCTGTGTCTTTCTCTCTGTATCTCTCTCCTTCTCTCTCTCTCTCTGTGTCTCTCTCTCTCTCTCTCTGTCTCTCTCACTCTGCTTTCTCTCTCTGCTCTCTCTCTCTTTCTTTTATCGCTTTCTCTCTCTCTGTGTATATACAGTATATCTCTCTCTGGCCCCAGTGTCCCTCCTTGCTGCTCTCTATGGAGGAGAGAAAAGAGGGATGAGAAAGAGGAGAGAGGGATGAGATACGAGTGAGAACAGAAGAGGAGAAGAGAAGGGATGATCACTAGAGTCCCATTATCTATTTTTGGGCCTACTACCTGGGCTAATGGGAAAAACTTGTGTTTTAATTATTGATGATCTAACCCGCTGTCTTTACTGCTCACTCTCTGAGATGTATAGATGTGTATTCGAGGAGGTTTACACACCATCCAGCATTCAGCAGTAGCGGAGAGGAAAGGAGAGTAGAGGAGATGAGAGGAGAGAAGAGGGGGGGGGGGGGGGGGGGCGATGGAAGATGGTAGATGACTACCCTCAGGGAGTAAGGATGAGTGGGTGAATGTGTCAAGAAAGGGAAAGAAGAGAGGAGATGCTTAATTTAAGGTTGAGAGAGTGATACTGACAAAGGGAAAGAGGGAGAGAGATGGGAATAGGAAGGGAATTTACTGAGACTAAAAGGAGTGTATTTTAATAAACTTGAAAAAAGAAAGAGAGTGATAAATGAGAGGAGAGAGAGAGAGTGAAACACTTGCGAGAGGGACTTAAGAGAGAGAGAATGTCACGTTCCTGACCTATTTATGTTAGTTGTTATGTGTGTTAGTTGGTCAGGACGTGAGGTTGGGTGGGCATTCTATGTTTTCTGTTTCTGTGTTGGTTTTGGGTTGCCTGGTATGGCTCTTAATTAGAGGCAGGTGTTTGGCGTTCCTCTAATTAAGAGTCATATTTAGGTAGGCGTTGTCACAGTGTTCGTTGTGGGTGATTGTCTCCTGTGTTTGTGTATGTCGTTGTGCCACACGGGACTGGTTTCGGTTTGTTTCGTTTCGATGTAGTCTGTTTCCTGTCCGTGAGTTTTATGTTTCAGTTAAGTAAGTTCATGTTCAGGTTTTGTCGTCTACGTCGTTTTCTTGTTTTTGTAGTTTTGAAAGTGTTTTGTTTTGTTTCGTGCCATCATCGTCGTATTTATAATAAAGATGGCTTATTTCCCTGAAGCTGCGTTTTGGTCTGAAGATCCTTCTCTCCTCACCTCATCTGAGGATGAGGAGAGCGATAGCCGTTACAGAGAAATAGACAGTATTAGGTGGTAAGGTGATTAGAGGTTTGGTATGAGGAGTGGAGGTCCAGTCAGTCTCATACCCCAGGTGTTATGGTGTTATGGTGTTATCTGCTAAATGGGTATTAAATGTCATTAGAGCATCATGTACTGGTGTTAATTATTGATCAGCCCTGCAGAGATAAGGAGGGATCGATGGAGAGAGAGAGGAGAGTCCTCGCTGGGGCGGGATGCTCACACGTCTTCTCCCTCTTCTCTCTTTCTCTCTCATCTTGCTCTCTCTCTCCCTCTTCTCTCTTGCTCTCTCTCTCCCTCTTCTCCCTTTCTCTCTCATCTTCCTTCTTGCTCTCTCTCTCCCTCTTCTCTCTTTCTCTCTCATCTTCCTTCTTGCTCTCTCTCTCCCTCGTCTCTCTTTCTCTCTCATCTTGCTCTCTCTCTCTCCCTCCTCTCTTTCGCTCTCATCTTCCCTCTTGCTCTCTCTCTCCCTCTTCTCTCTTTCGCTCTCATCTTCCCTCTTGCTCTCTCTCTCCCTCTTCTCTCTTTCTCTCTCATCTTCCCTCTTGCTCTCTCTCTCCCTCTTCTCTCTTTCTCTCTCATCTTCCCTCTTGCTCTCTCTCGCCCTCTTCTCTCTTTCTCTCTCATCTTCCCTCTTGCTCTCTCTCTCCCTCTTCTCTCTTTCTCTCTCATCTTCCCTCTTGCTCTCTCTCTCCCTCTTCTCTCTTTCTCTCTCATCTTCCCTCTTGCTCTCTCTCTCCCTCTTCTCTCTTTCGCTCTCATCTTCCCTCTTGCTCTCTCTCTCCCTCTTCTCTCTTTCTCTCTCATCTTCCCTCTTGCTCTCTCTCTCCCTCTTCTCTCTTTCGCTCTCATTTTCCCTCTTGCTCTCTCTCTCTCCCTCTTCTCTCTTACTCTCTCTCGCTCTCTCTCAAAGACATACAATTACAAAACGTAACTTCTAATCAATGTTTTCACATTGTATATGTCTCATGCAGTGCATTTAGCCTACAGCAGGTTGTAGGGAGTCTCCACTACATACCCCCCCCCCCCCCCCCCCCAGGGCCTGTTGTAATCAGTTAGCTCTGCTCTGCCCTCTCTCTCCTTTCTCTCTACATACAGTATCTCTTTCTCTGCCCCACTGTCCCTTCTTGCTGCTCTCTACGGTGGAGAGGAAAGAGGGATGAGAAAAGGGGAGAGAGGGATGAGATACGAGCGAGGACAGAAGAGGAGAGCAGAAGGGAGGATCACTAGAGTGCCATTGTCTATGTATGGGCCAAGCCCCTGGGCTAATGGGAATATGGGAATGATATGTCTTTTAATGATTGATGTTCTAGCTGGCTGTCTTTCCTGCTCACTGTCCTTCAACTCGCTGTGTGTAGCATGTATTCTATAGTTGTTAATCATGTACAATTTTATGGACGGTCAGATGGGTTAGGTTAGTTCCTGTCATTCAACTGGTAATATCTGAATGTTAGAATAGATGATCGTTTTTAAATGGTAGCTTCGATGATTATTTCGTCGTATATAGGTTGAAGTACTGGAGGAAACATGCGTAGTGCTAATCAGTAATTGATTCAGTCATTGATTGAGGACCTCCGCTCCGTGTGTTGATGGATGCCACACAGCATTCTGCTATCGTAATGAAATTTCATAATTCTGTCCTGTGTTTAGTTTCTGCATGGCAGGATAAGCAGGCAGGTGACAGGCCTGCTCAATTATACTGCTAGAGCTCAATCACCCCTTGTTCTCTCATTCAGTACGGTGATGAATTCCTCACTGAGTAATGGAGTTAGTGCTTGAGAAGCTAAAACCTACAGAAGTCCTTTTTATCTTACAAATGAGTTACACAGATAATACAGTGTCCTACCCGGCCTATTGCCAAGTTAAATGATACTGTAAAAGCCTGAGTCATCTCCAGTGGGTGAACATCCTATGTACACAAGAAGACTACTGCTCATTGTTCATCCATCACCACATCACACATGTGGGTTCCCCAGTTAGAGCTGCATCAGTTCAGTGTCTGAACCATCCTCTTTTCTCCCCAATCTCTTACTGACCTGTCCTTCATACCATCCTCTTTTCTCCCCAATCTCTTACTGACCTGCACTTCATACCATCCTCTTTTCACCCCAATCTCTAACTGACCTGTCCTTCATACCATCCTCTTTTCTCCCCAATCTCTTACTGACCTGTCCTTCATACCATCCTATTTTCTCCCCAATCTCTAACTGACCTGTCCTTCATATCATTCTCTTTTCTCCCCAATCTCTTACTGACCTGTCCTTCATACCATCCTCTTTTCTCCCCAATCTCTAACTGACCTGTCCTTCATATCATTCTCTTTTCTCCCCAATCTCTTACTGACCTGTCCTTCATACCATCCTCTTTTCTCCCCAATCTCTTACTGACCTGTCCTTCATACCATTCTCTTTTCACCCCAATCTCTAACTGACCTGTCCTTCATACCATTCTCTTTTCTCCCCAATCTCTTACTGACATGTCCTTCATACCATCCTCTTTTCACCCCAATCTCTTACTGACCTGTCCTTCATACCATTCTCTTTTCTCCCCAATCTCTTACTGACCTGTCCTTCATACCATCCTCTTTTCTCCCCAATCTCTAACTGACCTGTCCTTCATACCATCCTCTTTTCTCCCCAATCTCTTACTGACCTGTCCTTCATACCATCCTCTTGTCTCCCCAATCTCTAACTGACCTGTCCTTCATACCATCCTCTTTTCTCCCCAATCTCTTACTGACCTGTCCTTCATACCATCCTCTTTTCTCCCCAATCTCTAACTGACCTGTCCTTCATATCATTATCTTTTCTCCCCAATCTCTAACTGACCTGTCCTTCATACCATCCTCTTTTCTCCCCAATCTCTTACTGACCTGTCCTTCATACCATCCTCTTTTCTCCCCAATCTCTTACTGACCTGTCCTTCATACCATTCTCTTTTCTCCCCAATATCTAACTGACCTGTCCTTCATACCATCCTCTTTTCTCCCCAATCTCTAACTGACCTGTCCTTCATACCATCCTCTTTTCTCCCCAATCTCTTACTGACCTGTCCTTCATACCATCCTCTTTTCTCCCCAATCTCTTACTGACCTGTCCTTCATACCATCCTCTTTTCTCCCCAATCTCTTACTGACCTGTCCTTCATACCATTCTCTTTTCTCCCCAATCTCTAACTGACCTGTCCTTCATACCATCCTCTTTTCACCCCAATCTCTTACTGACCTGTCCTTCATACCATCCTCTTTTCATCCCAATCTCTTACTGACCTGTCCTTCATACCATCCTCTTTTCACCCCAATCTCTTACTGACCTGTCCTTCATACCATCCTCTTTTCTCCCCAATCTCTTACTGACCTGTCCTTCATACCATCATCTTTTCTCCCCAATCTCTAACTGACCTGTCCTTCATACCATCCTCTTTTCTCCCCAATCTCTAACTGACCTGTCCTTCATACCATCCTCTTTTCTCCCCAATCTCTAACTGACCTGTCCTTCATACCATCCTCTTTTCTCCCCAATCTCTTACTGACCTGTCCTTCATACCATCCTCTTTTCTCCCCAATCTCTTACTGACCTGTCCTTCATACCATCCTCTTTTCTCCCCAATCTCTAACTGACCTGTCCTTCATACCATCCTCTTTTCTCCCCAATCTCTTACTGACCTGTCCTTCATACCATTCTCTTTTCTCCCCAATCTCTAACTGACCTGTCCTTCATACCATCCTCTTTTCACCCCAATCTCTTACTGACCTGTCCTTCATACCATCCTCTTTTCACCCCAATCTCTTACTGACCTGTCCTTCATACCATCCTCTTTTCACCCCAATCTCTTACTGACCTGTCCTTCATACCATCCTCTTTTCTCCCCAATCTCTTACTGACCTGTCCTTCATACCATCATCTTTTCTCCCCAATCTCTTACTGACCTGTCCTTCATACCATCCTCTTTTCTCCCCAATCTCTAACTGACCTGTCCTTCATACCATTCTCTTTTCTCCCCAATCTCTAACTGACCTGTCCTTCATACCATCCTCTTTTCTCCCCAATCTCTAACTGACCTGTCCTTCATGCCATCCTCTTTTCTCCCCAATCTCTTACTGACCTGTCCTTCATACCATCCTCTTTTCTCCCCAATCTCTAACTGACCTGTCCTTCATACCATCCTCTTTTCTCCCCAATCTCTTACTGACCTGTCCTTCATACCATCCTCTTTTCTCCCCAATCTCTTACTGACCTGTCCTTCATACCATCCTCTTTTCTCCCCAATCTCTTACTGACCTGTCCTTCATACCATTCTCTTTTCTCCCCAATCTCTAACTGACCTGTCCTTCATACCATCCTCTTTTCTCTCCAATCTCTAACTGACCTGTCCTTCATACCATCCTCTTTTCACCCCAATCTCTTACTGACCTGTCCTTCATACCATCCTCTTTTCTCCCCAATCTCTAACTGACCTGTCCTTCATACCATTCTCTTTTCTCCCCAATCTCTAACTGACCTGTCCTTCATACCATCCTCTTTTCTCCCCAATCTCTAACTGACCTGTCCTTCATGCCATCCTCTTTTCTCCCCAATCTCTTACTGACCTGTCCTTCATACCATCCTCTTTTCTCCCCAATCTCTAACTGACCTGTCCTTCATACCATCCTCTTTTCTCCCCAATCTCTTACTGACCTGTCCTTCATACCATCCTCTTTTCTCCCCAATCTCTTACTGACCTGTCCTTCATACCATCCTCTTTTCTCCCCAATCTCTTACTGACCTGTCCTTCATACCATCCTCTTTTCTCCCCAATCTCTTACTGACCTGTCCTTCATACCATCCTCTTTTCTCCCCAATCTCTTACTGACCTGTCCTTCATACCATCCTCTTTTCTCCCCAATCTCTTACTGACCTGTCCTTCATACCATTCTCTTTTCTCCCCAATCTCTAACTGACCTGTCCTTCATACCATCCTCTTTTCACCCCAATCTCTTACTGACCTGTCCTTCATACCATCCTCTTTTCACCCCAATCTCTTACTGACCTGTCCTTCATACCATCCTCTTTTCTCCCCAATCTCTTACTGACCTGTCCTTCATACCATCATCTTTTCTCCCCAATCTCTTACTGACCTGTCCTTCATACCATCCTCTTTTCTCCCCAATCTCTAACTGACCTGTCCTTCATACCATTCTCTTTTCTCCCCAATCTCTAACTGACCTGTCCTTCATACCATCCTCTTTTCTCCCCAATCTCTAACTGACCTGTCCTTCATGCCATCCTCTTTTCTCCCCAATCTCTTACTGACCTGTCCTTCATACCATCCTCTTTTCTCCCCAATCTCTAACTGACCTGTCCTTCATACCATCCTCTTTTCTCCCCAATCTCTTACTGACCTGTCCTTCATACCATCCTCTTTTCTCCCCAATCTCTTACTGACCTGTCCTTCATACCATCCTCTTTTCTCCCCAATCTCTTACTGACCTGTCCTTCATACCATCCTCTTTTCTCCCCAATCTCTTACTGACCTGTCTTTCATACCATCCTCTTTTCTCCCCAATCTCTTACTGACCTGTCCTTCATACCATCCTTTTGACTATTTTTTCAGCTGTTGTTAAGGAGGCGCTAGTGTAAACAAGTGTTAGTATGTGATTTCGTCATGTAAAAACTGGCACACTTGCATTTTCTAGCCCTAACACCAGGTTCCTCAATTTACCTGTATTATATCAGTTTGCTTGTGCTCAGATGGGCAGGGTGGAAATATTTGAGGTGTGTTCTATGTGTTCTTAAATATATGATCCAAAGTGCTAATTTCAGACAGTGCTGGTAGGGATATATAAGTCCAACCAAAAGCTGGTTTTAGAGGTAACACAGTTGGTTACGGTATTCATTCTGACAGCGGAAACACAGCCCATCCAGCCGTGAAGAACACTGCCCATATGAACATGGAACAAGAGTAGCCTAACGTGCTTTTGGTACCTGTTTACTTCCTATTTAGAAACATTAAAAAAACATTTTTTCCCCATTTTGTTTTATTTTGTTAAAAACCAAGCATAGCCTCCCCTCCTCTCAATGAAGGCTTTTTTGGTCTGCCCAATGCAAAGTCGTAAAGTAGTCAAGACTGTCGATAAAAGGTTTAACTCCTGAGACTGCTTGGAAATAAATCTTAATCACCAAATGTCACGATCGTGTGGCGGATTGACGGACCAAAATGCAGCTTTTGGAAAATAAGCCATCTTCTTTTATTAAACAACACGAAGATGAACACGACACAAAAACACTTTAACAAAACAACAAAATAACAAAACGACCGTGAAGCTACAAACGTTGTGCACATACAAACAGGCTACAAACGTTCTTACATAGACAATTACCCACAACCAATGAGAGCCTATGGCCACCCTAAATAAGGCTCCCAATCAGAGACAACCGAAATCAGCTGTCTCTAATTGGGAACTCATTCAGGTAACCATAGACTCTCCTAGATAACTAACCAACATAGACAACGCTAGACATATAACTCAACACAAAACCATCTACTACACCCCATAACCCCTTTACCAAATAAACACCCAAAACCAACAAAACATAAACATTCCCCATGTCACACCCTGACCTAACTAAAATAATAAAGAAAACAAAGAATAATAAGGCCAGGGCGTGACACCAAAGGTTTATTCAAATATCAAGTTTGTGCAGAGTAAAACAGTGAGCTGACATTCCCTTTTTATCTCTGCATTGTAGACAGCCTACATTATTTGACCATGCAGGTCCCGTTTTGGATGTGTGTTAAACCCTCCATAGTCTGAGTTGTTTTAATATTATATGCTCAGGAGGAGAAATGATGGTGCCTGTAAGTGTGACATAGCCTATTTAAAACAAGTTGTTGTTTCATTGTTTGGAATTTCATTCAAATTATTTGTTCTCTTTTTAGGCATTATCAATCATTAATTTAATCTTGCTTATTGACCATGTTTGGCATGCCCATGCTCAGCCATAATGTAATTTACAATAGGCCTAGCCCCTATATCAGTGTGAATGCTAATTAAGCCATGCAATTACTGAGAACAGGTATACCCCCAGGGGTACATGCAATGCCGTCGGGGATACGCCAAATAAAAATGTGATTCACATTTAAAAAATTAAAAAATTATGAAAAAAACACATTTTCAAACAGTCCATTTATATTTTCCAACGGGGCTATACATTTGGGTAAGGTTTATTTTGTCACCTGAGTAGCCTCGTTTCACTGCCAAAAATACAATTAAACCATCTAGTGTTCAGCGAAATAACAACACAATGTCAAATACAGGTAGCCTAGTCAAATAATTAACAATCACATTAACCGTTACTCTCTCGCGGGAATTCCACTAACGGTCCGTATATAGCCAAACGTAGCTGCAGCTCATGTTGGTATCTGTACTGATGGCGCAAAAGCCATGACAGGGAGACATAGTGGAGTGGTAACGCGTGTGCAAGCAGTTGCTCCCGACTCTACTTGCGTACACTGCAGCATCTACCGAGAGACTCTTGCTGCCAAGGGAATGCCTGACAGCTTGAAAGACGTTTTGGACACTACAGTGAAAATGGTGAACTTTGTTAAAGCAAGGCCCCTGAACTCTTGTGTATTTTCTGCATTATGCAATGATATGGGTATGGATATGTAACGCTTTTACAACATACAGAAGTGCACTGGTTATCAAGGGGCAAAGTATTGACTTTTTTTTTTTTGAGAGACGAGCTTAAAGTTTTCTTTACTGACCAATATTTTCACTTGTCTGACTGCTTGCAGGATGAGAAGTTTCTCACATGACTGGCCTATCTGGGGGATGTTTTTTCTCGCCTGAATGATCTGAATCTAGGATTACAGGGACTCTCCGCAACTATATTCAATGTGCGGGACAAAACTGAGGCTATGATTAAGAAGTTGGAGCTTATTTGTCTGCATTAACAAGGACAACACACAGGTCTTTCCATCATTGTATGATTTTGTTGTGTGCAAATTAACTCAAGCTTACGGACAATGTCAAATGTGACATAGCGAAATACCTGAGTGAGTTGGGTGCGCAATTATGCAAGTACTTTCCTGAAACAGACGACACAAACAACTGGATTCGTTATCCCTTTCATGCCCTGCCTCCAGTCCACTTACCGATATCTGAACAAGAGAGTCTCATCGAAATTGCAACAAGTGGTTCTGTGAAAATGTAATTTAATCAGAAGCCACTGCCAGATTTCTGGATTGGGCTGCACTCAGAGTATCCTGCCTTGGCAAATCGAGCTGTTAAGACACTGATGCCCTTTGCAACCACGTACCTATGTGAGAGTGGATTCTCGGCCCTCACTAGCATGGAAACTAAATACAGGCACAGACTGTGCGTGGGAAATGATTTAAGACTGAGACTCTCTCCAACACAACCCAACATTGCAGAGTTATGTGCATCCTTTCAAGCACAGCTTCTCATTAACCTGTGGTGAGTTATTTACAATTTTAGATGGACAAATAAGGTTTTATATGTAAGATGGTTAAACAAAGAGCAAAAGTATTGATTATTATTATTATTTGTGCCCTGGTCCTATAAGTGCTCTTTGTCACTTCCCACGAACCGGGTTGTGACAAAAACTCACTTATTCTTATGTTTAATAAATGTATCGTATAGTGTGTTTGTGGCAGGCTTACAATGATGGCAAAAAAACAACATTTGCGAGTGCGCTGGCACTGGTGCTAGAGGGAGTACGCAGCTGGAGGTTGAATGTTTGAAGGGGTATGGGACTATAACACGTTTGGTAACCACTGGCTTAGAACATTGTGGACTCCAAATGGATTCAAGTTAACCTATTTAGCAAAGGTGGCATAGTTCTACATTTTGTTATTTCGTTTCTGTAAGCCATTTAACAAACTATAACTGACTAACATTGGAATTTATGTTGATTCCAAGGCAATACATAAAAGACCATAAATACACAACCTGAAGCAACCACATATTTCGCCATGGAGCACGTTCTGATTGGCCAGTAAGGGGCCAATCCTCAACACACCAACAACTTGTTTATTCGCCAACACCAGCAAGTGTGCCGATAATTGTGATAGTGAAAATAGCAACAAAAAAATCTGACACTCCCCTGAACCTATAGCACTACTGCCTGAGCTTAGATTGACCACTGCGTTAGGTCTGTTAAAATAGAGCCCTTTGTCTTTCCTGGTATTTTCTTTTAAATAAGTCCTCTGAGAGGCTCCTATTGTAGGAGTGGCCCAGACGGTCTCTGTAGGTGCAGAGAGGAAGGACCAGTATTAGTAACAGCTTAGCTGCCTCTTAGCATCTATCATCCAGACTGCAGTGACAGTTATTTATCACACTTTTGGCTATCCCATTCAATGCCTTCAGGTCTGGTTACCTACGCCTATGTCTGAATGACACCCTAGTCCCTATGTAGTGCACATTACATTTGACCAGGGCCCAATGGTCCTGGTCAATATATGATATGTAAGTGTTGTGATGAGGCAGCATTCTCTCATATCCTGCGATGTAGACATCCTGGGGGATTAGTCTCTCTCTCTATCTCTCTCTCAGAGCTGAATTACAGTCTGGCTTTCTAGTCAGACCCCCTGATTAATGTGCCCTATTAAAGTCTGTTTGGAGGGTGGCTGGGGAGGGGAAGAGGGAGGGGAGGGGTGATGGATGGCCTGAGGAATGGTCCTTACAACACATGTCATACAATATGGAAAGATCTATTGATGAGTTATCATGGAGGTTTCCACACCATCCAGCATTCAAGAGGGGAGGTGAGGAGAGGGGAGGGGAGGGGAGAGGACAGGGAGAGAAGGTGAGAGGAGGGGATGGCGTGGAGGGGGGAGGGGAGAGAGGAGGGAGGGAGGGAGGGGAGGTGAGAGGGAGAGGAGGGGAGGGGAGAAAGAGACGATGGAAGATGGTAGACGGCTACCCTCAGGGAATAAGGATGAGTGTCAAGAAAGGGAAAGAAAAGAGGAAGGGAATCTTAGAGCAAGAGCAATTAATAAGACAAAAAAGGAGAGCATTTCAATAAACCTGAGCGTATTTCCTCAAGAGACAGAAAGAGAGAAAAAATAGATAGAGAGAGGAATAGAGAGGAGAGAGAGAGTGAAACACTTGAGGGACTTAAGAGAGAGAGATAGACAGTATTAGGTGGTAAGGTGATGAGAGGTTTGGTATGAGGAGTGGAGGTCCAGTCAGTCTCATACCCCAGGTGTTATGGTGTTATGGTGTTATCTGCTAAATGGGTATTAAAGGTCATTAGAGCATCATGTACTGGTGTTAATTATTGATCAGCCCTGCAGAGATAAGGAGGGATCGATGGAGAGAGAGAGGAGAGTCCTCGCTGGGGTGGGATGCTCACATTTCTCTTTCTCCAACTACGCTTCTCCCTCTCTCTCTCTCTCTCTCTCTCTCTCTCTCTCTCTCTTTCTCTCTCTCTCTCTCAGACATCCGATTAAAGCACGTAACTGTTCATGTTTTCTCACATTGCATGTGTCTCATGTTTAGCCTGCATCAGGTTGCAGGGAGTCTCCACTACATACATCATAACGTTACAAGTCCTAAATAAAGTACAGCACTACTCCATGGAGATCACCTCATTTGTCAGCCGGCTAATTTGATGTAGCTAAACGTCAGTTTTTTAATGGTAGGTGTTTTTTTAATGAAGAGCAATTATTAACTTGTGTCAGTAACTGCTCCACAGCCAGTGTTGGGGAGGGTGGAATAAGTAGAAACCGAAAACTCAACTGAATGGAAAAATAAATCTTTGCTGCCTTTGAACTTTTTCTTGCCCCATTGTTGACCCTTGGTCCCAGAGCCCATATTTCATCTAGCTGACAATAGTCACCGTTTTCCGACGGCTGTGATTTGTGCACTGCCCCTCTGTACTTAGTCAATCAGCTCTGGAATTAAGCCTACTGACATCCTGGAATTGTGCGTGAATGGCCACGTTTTCCTGCTAGCTACCAAGCAGTAAAAGCAGAGGAAACATATCTTTGACCATGCCTGTCATGAAGCCTGTTGTAGGTCAACAAGGAATTGTTTCATTCACAGGAGATCCCAAAAGAAACATACTACACCATCGCAATTTACATTGACAAGATGTACGGTGCTCTCTGTCATTATTGGAACAGTGAAGCATTTTCCTTCTTTTGACTCGATTCTCCAAGAGTTTGGATTGGAAAACAAACAATGACTATAAGGTTAAAGTGCAGACTTTCAACTTTAATTTGAGGGTATTTTCATTCATATTGGATTAACCTTTTAAGAATTAAAGCACTTTTTGCACCTAGTCCCCCGATTTAGGGTAGCAAAAGTATTGGGACAAATTCACTTATGTGTATTAAAGAAGTAAAACGTATTTAGTCCCATATCTATAACACACAATGACTACATCAAGCTGGTGGAGCTACATATTTTTGGATGCATTTGCTGTTTGTTTTGGTTGTGTTTCAGATGATTTTTTTCTCAATAGAAATGAATTGTAAATAATGTATTGTGTCATTTTCACTTTTTTTGTAAATAAGAACCCTAACCCTTCTCCATGAATGTGGAAGCTACTATGATTACGGGTAATCCTAAATTAATCGTGAATAATGATGAGTGAAACAGTTACAGATGCACAAATATCGCCAAACCTTTTAAGTATCGAGCCAAAATAAGAAAAAATGCTTCCCTGTCCCAATAATGACAGAGGGCACCGAATCGTTGTAAAGAGTTCAGGTACTCTGAGCGAAAACATGATGTATTAGTCAGCAAGATACCTCTGATATATTTTTTATGTTTGGCCATCTGGTTTCTGTGTGCTTACATTTCTGAGAGAAGATTACGGTCTCTACCTTTCGACCTTTGGTGGTCCATGGTAGCAGTGTGTGCCAGTGTATGTGTGTGTATGTGTGTGTGTGTGTGTGTGTTAGTGTGTGTGTGTGTGTTATGCCTGTATGTGTGTGTGCTGATGGGCTGACCAGGGCAGGTCTTGCTACATTACCTCTCCATTGCTCATGTGACATTCAGATTAGAAAATGGAGGAAGGAGATGGATGGCTGCTATGGGAGGTCATACAGCCACTATTCACACTGTCTTTGATTCCTCCACTCATCTCTGAGTGTACATGCTCTGTATAATATTACACTGGCATATTGTGGTCATTTAACATATAGAATGTCCCCAAGATTATCCCTGTAATGTTTTACAGTACTGTACAACAAAGAGATATTCAAACGTAATTGATGTACTACATATCGACTATGAAATGGAAGGACTAGGACATAAATCACCTTGGACTTAGGTGTTGCTCTATAGGGGGTTTCCATGCCAATGTAACACAAAAATATTTTTGCTATTTCAGATTGTTCTGACAATTCTCATAGAGAAACTTAATTGGGAGGAATGATATTTGACATGCCTTTTACATATGTATCACGGTTTCTGTATTGAGGGTTTGCAGGTAGCCTAGTGGAGTGTTGGGCCAGTAACCGAAAGGTTGCTGGATCGAATACCCGAGCTGACAAGGTAAAAATCTGTCATTCCGCCCCTGAACCCACTGTTCCCCATTAGGCTGTCATTGTAAATAAGAATTTGTTCTTAACTGACTTGCTTAGTTAAATTGAAAATTGAAAATCATGATGACAGTGGCCATGTTAGGACCTTTCTTGACCTATACATGCCTCCTGTAAGACCCTACGGTGAACTGTACATGATACAGACATGTTGTGGTCATTATCTTCCTTATAGTGTGCTCTAACATATGGAATATGTCTAGATTCTGAAATTAATATTAATATCTCAAAACTACCATTTTTGATTATTTTCATTTAAAGACATTGTTTGGAACAAACTCTACAAGTACATGCAGTGCCTAGTGCTGTGTGTCAAGATGTAAAGGTTGTCGACTGCAACGATAGAGCAGGAACAAAAACCAAGTGGTAAATTGTAATATAATTGAGTGCGTTGGTACATTGATTTTCTTGTCTCTCCTCTTTTCCAGGTAAGTGGATGTGTTTTGCTGTGGGACTCGGGACACGGGAGGTGGCGGTGGGTTGGTAAGTGTGGAATCATCGGCACACTGGGCCATTTTTCAACACAAGCCACTGGGTCCCCACCTCTCACTAGACATACTGAATGAAGGGACTGCTAGCTAAAGGAATGGAATACGTGTTTCAGCTTGCCTGGTCAGATGGTTCCCTTTTAGGTTTGCCACCTATTATGAGTCTCAGACTGTAAGTGTACACTATCCATCTAAAGGAGAACAGCTGATGCAGACACTACTGAATACTGTAAGCAGCCTTTACTGTCCTTTACACCTGAAATCGATCCAAAATGCAGTTATTGGAGAATGTGTGTCGATACTCACATCCCAGTCAGTTTGCCAATGATCTCCCACTAATGAAGGAGCAGATTACCCAATCAGCATGTTGGAGGTCATCCTATCACTTTGAGGTGTCATTCTTTTTTAATGGGACTCCTCAGTGAAGCCTGGTTAACCCAGAATGCTTTAACCAGGCTCTCGGTCTGGCTATAGGACACCCAGAGCCCTGACTAAGGCCCGTTAGGAGGATTCTAGCTGTATCATAGTGTAAACACTAATATAATTTCCTCTGTCTAAAAAGGTATCTCCATATTAAAAAATGCTCTCATCTACTCGTCACTGTGCTTATAATGACCTTTTAAGCTCTCCTTCTCTCTCGCCCCCTCTCTCTCCTCTCTCTCCCCCTCATCTCTCTCTCCCTCCTCTCTCTCATCTTCCTCTTCCTCTCTCTCTCTCTCTCTTTCTCTCCATATCTATCCCTCTCCCCCTCTTTCTCTCTCTCTCTCTCTCTCTCTCTCTCTCTCTCTCTCTCTCTCTCTCTCTCTCTCTCTCATTCTCTCCCCATCTCTCTCTCCATTTCCCCCTCCCTCCCTCTCTCCATCTGTCCATCTGTCCATCTGTCCGTCTGTCTGTGTCTCTCTTTCTCTTTGTATTAACCTCTGTCCAATAAAATGACATGTAAAACCACATACTAGTGGCTCAGCAGTCAGAAACAGAGACTGACACGGCAATAATAGCACGCAAAATAGAAGCAATTCTATCACTAATAGGAGTCTCTGACATCCCAACGTGATGCCTGGAACAAGCCAAATATGTCCCTTTGTTGTATGATTGTGTAAAATAGCTCTAGTCCTCATCACCCTCCCCTGACTGCATTGTGGGTATCCATTAGATCAGTGACACAGAGTAGGTTACCTCCGCCTCTGTCTCTACCTCTGTCTCTACCTCTACCTCTACCCCTGTCTCTACCTCTGCCTCTACATCTGCCTCTACCTCTACCTCTGCCTCTACATCTACCTCTACCTCTGTCTCTACCGCTGTCTCTACCTCTGTCTCTGCCTCTGTCTCGACCTCTGCCTCTACCTGTCTCTACCTCTCTCTCTACCTCGACCTCTGTCTCTACCTCTGCCTCTACTGCTACCTCTCTCTGTCTCTAACTCTGTCTCTAACTCTGTCTCTACCTCTGTCTCTACCTCTGCCTCTGTCTCTACCTCTACCTCTGTCTCTACCTCTGTCTCTACCTCTGCCTCTACTGCTACCTCTCTCTGTCTCTAACTCTGTCTCTAACTCTGTCTCTACCTCTGTCTCTACCTCTGCCTCTGTCTCTACCTCTACCTCTGTCTCTACCTCTGTCTCTACCTCTGTCTCGACCTCTGTCTCTGCCTCTGTCTCTACCTCTGTCTCTAGCTCTGTCTCTAGCTCTACCTCTGTCTCGACCTCTGTCTCTGCCTCTGTCTCTACCTCTGTCTCTACCTCTGCCTCTACCTGTCTCTACCTCTCTTTCTACCTTTCTTTCTACCTCTGTCTCTACCTCTCGCTCTCTGTCTCTAACTCTGTCTCTACCTCTGTTTCTACCTCTGCCTCTGTCTCTACCTCTGCCTCTACCTTTGCCTCTGTCTCTACCTCTCGTTCTACCTCTGTCTCTACCTCTGTCTCTACATCTGTCTCTACCTCTGTCTCCACCTCTGTCTCTACATCTGTCTCTACCTCTGTCTCCACCTCTGCCTCTACCTCTGTCTCTACCTCTGCCTCTGTCTCTACCTCTGGCTCTGGCTCTACCTCTTTCTCTGCCTATGCCTCTCGCTCTACCTCTCTCTCTACCTCTACTTCCCTCTCTACCTCTATCTCTGTCTCTACCTCTGTCTCACAATAACAGAGGGACTCGCTCCAGTCACTTCTAATGTCAACCAGCAATGTGCAGCACTGGGGATATCTGTGAATAGCACACTCCTCTATGCAGAGCTGACAGCTGCTGCATCCCCAGTTCCATATGAACAGCTGATTGTTCTAGGTCTCCATATGGTGAGATGTGGAGGCATTGTGACCCCATGCCCTAACCCTAGGCCCTGTGCTGCTGCTCATATGACCCACATAGGCCTATTGAAATTTACATAGTGTATTGAGGGTTATGTAAGCACTATAGATATGCAGTATTTGACCAGTTGCCCTTCTAGGCCCTGAGCCACTGTGCATCAAAGACCTTTGCCTGAGCCACTTCTACAGTGTAGATGAGTACAACGTTTTCGCTTTTATAACGGCCAAGCTTGAATTCACACTGTATATTGATGTTGAGCGCTAACTGAAATTTAAAATATTGCCTCAGTGACGTACACCAGCGGAGGTTCCTCAGAAGAGGAAGGGGAGGACGATCCGCAGACCCCTATACAGACCCACTACGCAGACCCCTATGCAGACCCCTATGCAGACCTCTATACAGACCCCTATGCAGACCCCTATACAGACCCCTATGCAGACCCCATATACAGACCCCTATACAGACCCCTATGCAGACCCCTATACAGACCCCTATACAGACCCCTATACAGACCCCTATACAGACCCCTATGCAGACCCCTATACAGAACCCTATGCAGACCCCTATACAGACCCCTATGCAGACCCCTATACAGACCCCTATACAGACCCCTACACAGACCCCTATACAGACCCCTATGCAGACCCCTATACAGACCCCTATGCAGACCTCTATACAGACCCCTATACAGACCCCTATACAGACCCCTATACAGACCCCTATGCAGACCCCTATACAGACCCCTATGCAGACCCCTATACAGACCCCTATGCAGACCCCTATACAGACCCCTATGCAGACCCCTATACAGACCCACTACACAGACCCCTATACAGACCCCTATGCAGACCCCTATACAGACCCCTATGCAGAACCCTATACAGACCCCTATGCAGACCCCTATGCAGACCCCTATACAGACCCACTACACAGACCCCTATACAGACCCCTATGCAGACCCCTATACAGACCCCTATGCAGAACCCTATACAGACCCCTATGCAGACCCCTATGCAGACCCCTATACAGACCCACTACGCAAACCCCTTTACAGACCCACTACACAGACCCCTATGCAGACCCCTATACAGATCCCTATGCAGACCCCTATACAGACCCCTATGCAGACTCCTTTACAGACCCACTACGCAGACCCTTATGCAGACCCCTATACAGACCCCTATGCAGACCCCTTTACAGACCCACTACACAGACCCCTATGCAGACCCCTATACAGACCCCTATGCAGACCCCTATACAGACCCCTATGCAGACCCCTATGCAGACCCCTATACAGACCCCTATACAGACCCCTATGCAGACCCCTATACAGACCCCTATACAGACCCCTATGCAGACCCCTATGCAGACCCCTATACAGACCCCTATGCAGACCCCTATACAGACCCCTATGCAGACCCCTATGCAGACCCCTATACAGACCCCTATGCAGACCCCTATGCAGACCCCTATGCAGACCCCTATACAGACCCCTATACAGACCCCTATACAGACCCCTATGCAGACCCCTATGCAGACCCCTATGCAGACCCCTATACAGACCCCTATACAGACCCCTATGCAGACCCCTATACAGACCCCTATGCAGACCCCTATGCAGACCCCTATACAGACCCCTATGCAGACCCCCAGATGTCTGGCCCTGTTTTATTATACGTATCATCAATTTCAATAATGATGGATTTAAGTAATTCACAAGAGTTCAATTATTTCTGAAGACAGCAGTGTGCTTTCAAAGCTTCGGAAAGGTGCTTTATTAAAGTCTAATGAGCGTGCTGGTATTAAGGTTTGAAGAGAGAATAACACAGGAAACAACAGGAACAGAAAGAAGAAAAAACACAAGCAGTGTGGAAATAATGAGTGGTGAGGAGAGGAGAGGTGTTATGTCCCTTAGAGGGGGGAGAGAGAGAGTTCTCCTAACTTAGGGCTACACCAACACACATCCACTTAAACAAACAGCAGGCTATGCAGAGTACAATACTAGGTATAGTACAGGACAAGGCACAGTACAATACTAGGTATACTACAGGACAAGGCACAGTACAGGACTAGGTATATTACAGGACAAGGCACAGTACAGGACTAGGTATAGTACAGGACAAGGCACAGTACAGGACTAGGTATATTACAGGACAAGGCACAGTACAGGACTAGGTATAGTACAGGACAAGGCACAGTACAATACTAGGTATACTACAGGACAAGGCACAGTACAGGACTAGGTATAGTACAGGACAAGGCACAGTACAGGACTAGGTATATTACAGGACAAGGCACAGTACAGGACTAGGTATAGTACAGGACAAGGCACAGTACAGGACTAGGTATATTACAGGACAAGGCACAGTACAGGACTAGGTATAGTACAGGACAAGGCACAGTACAGGACTAGGTATATTACAGGACAAGGCACAGTACAGGACTAGGTATATTACAGGACAAGGCACAGTACAGGACTAGGTATATTACAGGACAAGGCACAGTACAGGACTAGGTATATTGCAGGACAAGGCACAGTACAGGACTAGGTATATTACAGGACAAGGCACAGTACAGGACTAGGTATAGTACAGGACAAGGCACAGTACAGGACTAGGTATATTACAGGACAAGGCACAGTACAGGACTAGGTATAGTGCAGGATAAAGTTTCCCTGACTGGGTTGACCTGGGTTTCTCTGACTGGTTTGACCTGGGTTTCTCTGACTGGTTTGACCTGGGTTTCTCTGACTGGTTTGACCTGGGTTTCTCTGACTGGTTTGACCTGGGTTTCTCTGACTGGGTTGACCTGGGTTTCTCTGACTGGGTTGACCTGGGTTTCTCTGACTGGGTTGACCTGGGTTTCTCTGACTGGTTTGACCTGGGTTTCTCTGACTGGGTTGGCCTGGGTTTCTCTGACTGGGTTGGCCTGGGTTTCTCTGACTGGTTTGACCTGGGTTTCTCTGACTGGTTTGACCTGGGTTTCTCTGACTGGTTTGACCTGGGTTTCTCTGACTGGTTTGACCTGGGTTTCTCTGACTGGGTTGGCCTGGGTTTCTCTGACTGGGTTTATCTGGGTTTCTCTGACTGGTTTGACCTGGGTTTCTCTGACTGGTTTGACCTGGGTTTCTCTGACTGGTTTGACCTGGGTTTCTCTGACTGGTTTGACCTGGGTTTCTCTGACTGGGTTTATCTGGGTTTCTCTGACTGGTTTGACCTGGGTTTCTCTGACTGGTTTGACCTGGGTTTCTCTGACTGGTTTGACCTGGGTTTCTCTGACTGGTTTGACCTGGGTTTCTCTGACTGGTTTGACCTGGGTTTCTCTGACTGGGTTTATCTGGGTTTCTCTGACTGGTTTGACCTGGGTTTCTCTGAATGGGTTGACCTGGGTTTCTCTGACTGGGTTGACCTGGGTTTCTCTGACTGGTTTGACCTGGGTTTCTCTGACTGGTTTGACCTGGGTTTCTCTGACTGGGTTTATCTGGGTTTCTCTGACTGGTTTGACCTGGGTTTCTCTGACTGGTTTGACCTGGGTTTCTCTGACTGGTTTGACCTGGGTTTCTCTGACTGGGTTGACCTGGGTTTCTCTGACTGGGTTGACCTGGGTTTCTCTGACTGGGTTGACCTGGGTTTCTCTGACTGGTTTGACCTGGGTTTCTCTGACTGGGTTTATCTGGGTTTCTCTGACTGGGTTGGCCTGGGTTTCTCTGACTGGTTTGACCTGGGTTTCTCTGACTGGTTTGACCTGGGTTTCTCTGACTGGGTTGGCCTGGGTTTCTCTGACTGGGTTTATCTGGGTTTCTCTGACTGGTTTGACCTGGGTTTCTCTGACTGGTTTGACCTGGGTTTCTCTGACTGGTTTGACCTGGGTTTCTCTGACTGGTTTGACCTGGGTTTCTCTGACCTGGGTTTATCTGGGTTTCTCTGACTGGTTTGACCTGGGTTTCTCTGACTGGTTTGACCTGGGTTTCTCTGACTGGTTTGACCTGGGTTTCTCTGACTGGTTTGACCTGGGTTTCTCTGACTGGTTTGACCTGGGTTTCTCTGACTGGGTTTATCTGGGTTTCTCTGACTGGTTTGACCTGGGTTTCTCTGAATGGGTTGACCTGGGTTTCTCTGACTGGGTTGACCTGGGTTTCTCTGACTGGTTTGACCTGGGTTTCTCTGACTGGTTTGACCTGGGTTTCTCTGACTGGGTTTATCTGGGTTTCTCTGACTGGGTTTATCTGGGTTTCTCTGACTGGGTTTATCTGGGTTTCTCTGACTGGGTTGGCCTCGGTTTCTCTGATTTGGTTGGCCTGTGTGCAAGAGACATCAAAGGAACCCATGATCTCCCATGAAAGAGAGGTGATGAGACAAAGGGGGAGCTACTGTAGAAACTGATAAGGGGGTAGATAGTAAGAGAGAGACATAAAGAAGGGGAGAGACAGAGAGAGAAAAATAAGGGGGGTAATGAGAGATACACTACATGACCAAAAGTATGTGGACTTTGTGCATCGTCATGCCGAGTCAGGAAAAGGCCTTTCCCAAACTGTTGCCACAAAGTTGGAAGCACAGAATCATCAATAATGTCATTGTATGCTGTAGGGTTAATATTTCCCTTCATTGGAACTAAGGGCCTAGCACTGACCATGAAAAACAGTCCCAGACCATTATTCCTCCTCCACTAAACTTGACAGTTGGCACTACGTATTCAGGCAGGTAGCGTTCTCTTGGCATTCGGCAAAACCAGATTCATCCGTCGAACTGCCAGATGGTGAAGCGTGATTCATTACTCCAGAGAAGGCGTTTCCACTGCTCCAGAGTCCAATGGCGGCGAGCTTTACACCACTCCAGCCGAAGCTTGGCGTTGCGCATGGTGATCTTTTATATCTATCTCCGCCTCCGTGTTCTAATCACAGGGAATATTCATTGATCTCCTCACACATACATTATTCATGAAGTGTGTTATCTCTAGTCTACTGGATGTTTCATCTGGAGAGCATGGGCACTGATCACAGGTCTGGAGCTGAACTGATAACACTGCAAATCTCCCTCCTACACAGAAAAAAAGGGTTCCAAAACGTTTTTTCGGCTATACCCATAGGAGAACCCTTTTTGGTTCCAGGTTGAACCCTTTTGGGTTCCAGGAATAACCCTTTTGGGTTCTATGTGGAAAGTGTTCTACTTTAAACCCCAAAAAGTTGTACCTGGAACCAAAGGGTTCTCCAATGGGGACAGCCAAATGACACCTTTAGGTTCAAGATAGCACCTTTTTTTTCTAATAATGTACTCCAACCCGGAGACCACGTGATGGGGAGGTAGACAGGTGTGCATGCACTCATATATGTGTGTGTGTGTGTGCATGCATCCCTGCATGCACCTCTCTCTGTGACTTTGGCCTAGTCTATATCCTGATCTTTGTGTGTCTGTCCACAGTAGTAGTGTGGCTATTTGTTGTTGTCACAGCTGCATTGGATTTGCCCCTGGAACACAGAACACTGTCTGAGCAGCATTGGGTAAAACTGGGGCACTAGTAAAAGCTAGTAAAAGCTAGAGAGACAGGCACATGAAGAGAGCCATGGCAGTCATCGACTGTGTTACTTGTCCCGTTTTCCCGTCAGGGTTTGTCACCCTGGGCACATCTTAGCATTACGGTGGTAGCTATTGCCATTCACTAATGCACTGTACCACAGTGTGCTAACCAGTAGGGGAGATTGTCTTCTCTGTTAAGCCATTGAAGAGGAGTGGGACAACATTCCAAAGGCCACAATCAACAACCTGAACAATTCTATGCAAAGGTGATGTGTCGCGCTCCATGAGGCAAATGGTGGTAACACCAGGTACTGACTGGTTTTCTAATCCACGCCCCTCCTTCTTTTTGTTAAGGTATCTGTGACCAACAGATGCATATCTGTATTCCCAGTCATATGAAATCCATAGATTAGGGCCTAATTAATTTATTTCAATTGACTGATTTCCTTATATGAACTGTAACTCAGTAAAATCTTTGAAATTGTTGCATGTTGCGTTTATATTTTTGTTCAGTATATGTACTGTAGAATCATGTATATCTCAAGTAAGCAAACCAATTTGTCATTAGTGGCTTCACAGAACTCCATTACCTTACCTTTTCCTTTCATATCTGTCAAGCTGTCTCAATCAAATGGTTGTAATTAGCGTATTGTGGAATGTAAATATTAACACACAGATGATATTGAGGCCCGTTTTTCAGATGAGGTTTTTGTAATGCGATTGAAATCTGTGTGATAAACACACGTTGTTATGGTAATGAGGATGCACGGTGGATGACAGCCCATTGGCTCTGCCACGGCGCCATCCTGCCCTCCGCCATCCTCCTCCTCAGGTTCCAGTGCTTCTTTTATCTCTGCTTGGCAGCTAGAGGAAGAGCTCTGAAGAGATGGAGGGAGGCACACTGTAGGCACGGGCCCCGAAAACAGATTCCGTACACACTCCAGTTGCCAGTAGTAGTCTGATTAGAGAGAGAAATGTGATTGTCTAGGAACGCATTGGTTTTTAAAGTTAGTGAATTTCCTGAAGAATAATGTGAAGTGTATTCAGACTGGTGTAGGCAGGGGATCCAACTGTGTGAATGCTATTTTTCGGTTTAATATTGTATTTTCAATGTTTGACGCGTCTTGTGTTGAGTAATGGGTTATGTGTAGATGCCTGGTTGAAAGGGTTAATCTGTGAGGGATTTGGCTGTTTTATCACTGCCTGCTTACTTTTGTCAATTGGAGGTGTCTCTCTCCATAGCGTAACTCCTGTCCTGTGTGTGTTTACTTAATTATCCGTCACCACTAATGCAGATATCACCTCTGTACAGCTGCTACACTGCAGTATTCAAGGAGGCTGGGTTTATCCACTGTGTATGGAACAGCACTCAAGGTCCTTCTTACAATCTAGGGTGGACTACTGGCTAAACAACGTTTAAAAAGGGTGTACCCTGTACGTACTCTGTATTAGCCCCCAACAATGTGGGTTTGAGGCGCCTTCACTTCTCTGTTTAGCTGGCCTAAACGCTCCACTTTTCATTATATTCCTCTCCCGACCTTGCGGGTCCCACTCCACTCTGGAGAGGGAGGTGTGTCTCTGTCCCAATACAGTGGGAGTCCAGCCACAGCCGTGCTAATCGCTTCTGGAATAAACCAGTATCCCTGGCAATCACCACGGAGCTGTGCCAGATAGGCTGATTGATTGGAGAGGAGAGACAGAAGTACCAGGCTTCTATCCAACCTAGTCTGACAGCTGCTATTAAACCCTCTCCTGCCTGTATTTTAATCCCTGTAGACCCACACTATTTCACTGTGGTCACTGTCTGCGCTATCCAGCCATTCACCACTGATAGGCCCCCAGGATAGAGCCAAGATTGGGGTCCTTGCATTAAGTAGTTTCCATGATTTCTTCAGTTAGCTTAACCCTGACTGAGTTTCTGAAACCAATGAAATCACAGTTGGACTTCAGTTAGAAGGACCTATTATTTGTTGAAGCGTCAGACGTTTTTGTTTTTAATATTGTGTTCTCAAGTCTGGATGATTCATATTGAGTGATGTACATCTGTACATCATGTTATGACTTTGCTGTGCCTGTCCGCAGCTGCTATGTCCTTAGCATACACCTGTGTAATGTATACCTTTTTAGCCTGGCTGTCCTTGCACATTGATATTCAGGAAGTCATTCTCATTCAGACCCATCAAAGGACAGATGGAGCAGCCATTGGAAATGCTTCCCTGAGAGAAGAAATCCACAGCATGATAAACTGTTAATGCACATCACTCAACCATATCTGATGAGGCCTTTGGCTGGGGAAAATAGGCTGTTGAGGTTTGATCATGAAGAATTCTAGATTTGTCCCTCAATATATTTCAGACTGAGCCTTTTCTTCCCTCGATGTTGAGCTACCATACAGCATGTCAGTTTTTTTAAGACCCCTATTTAGCCGGAAGGCCTGAGTGGTGAATAAACAGAGAGACAGTTAGTGACACCACTGCCTAGCACTCCCAGAGGATTTCACTCCAATCTGATTTCATTTTCTGTCATCTCCCAGGAGTGAAGACTGGGCGGTGAATATGAATGAGGTTACCATTCCTTGGCAGCCAGGAGTTTAGATTGATTAGCTCGCTCTAGCGTTAACACATTCTTATGAAATGCCAACACTTGATAGCGCCTCTGGGTAGTTCCTCTATTGCTCATGGAACATTTTACCATGTTTTGGATAAGTCGTCTTCGTGTTTGCCCGGAAACCAAAACACAGAATTCTAAATTTAACCTAATAGTATACACATTGAATTGAAAAGTACATACACTAAATATATACACTTAATCAAATAAAGATGAAAGCCGAATGTTAAATCCCTCACAAGCCAAGCTGAGCTCCATTGATGGAAGCATCCCCAGGAGGAAGTAGAGGAATCAATAGGCAAACTGCATCATTGATCCTGTCTGCTTTGATGTCATGTTTCTCCCAGCTTGATCCCCTGTCCCTCAGATACCTGCCGCCCATCCCTACATCCACATATCTGAGTGATCGCGAATAATGAGTAGCCATGTCTAGTGAATGTGGGATTCAGTTACTGTATTACTTTTGTTTGTATCAATGTGGTCTTTTCTCATACGCCTTTTCTACGCACTTCTCAGTATTTGGTATTCAGACTTGCCTTATTCCATCGAGTAATGCACTCTGCAGGTGTGGCTACCTTGCACGCTCTGAATAAATTTCATTTAACCGCTAGCCAACAGATTTTCTCATGGAGTTTTCATTCAATGGATTTTTCAGACCATTTATCTTAAGCCATCTCTTTAAACACGGTGCACCTCTTAGTGTGAATTTATATATACATATATATTCTATATTTTTTTTATATATTTTAATTCAAGTTTTACAAAATGTACATCAATGTAAGTACAAAGATTTGATCATATCCCAACCACCCTCCCTTCCTCCATACAACACATCCACCCGACCCACCTAGCCCCTTCCCTACCTCTCCGCCCTAACCCAGTCCACCCACCTCGATTCCCTCCCAACCAACTACCGCCAACCCCCTTCCAACCACCCACCCTGATCACCCCATATAGCCAACCCATCCCACACCCTCAATTCAGTCCTAGAAAATTCTACAGAGAATTCACAACAAAAACAAGAATACAGGGGGGGGGGAAAAATATATAATAATAATAATAATACAAACAACAATACAGATTCAAAATACTTAAACAGAAAGAAAGAAATGATCAGTAAACCTTAGACAAACTTGCTTGGACTGGATAGCATTATATTGATGACTGTACCTATTATGTAATGACTACTGGTAATGCCTACTGGGAAACCTTAAAGCACATCATCAGAGGGGGAGACTCTGCAAGCCATTAAAGTATGATATATATGGTTGCCATTTTCTAACAAATGTATGATTGGAACCCCTAAGAGAATACTTCATTTGTTCAAGCTTTAGGAAGAACATTATATCGTTGAGCCATTGAGAAGTAGAGGGGACTGAGCAGATTTCCACTGGAGAAGAATTCTACGTCGAGTTAATAAGGATGTAAAAGCAACAACATCGGTATGTTTGGGTTCCAAGGAGAACAAGTCTTCTGGAATACCAATGACAGCTATCAAGGGACAAGGCTGCAGGTTCATTTCAAGCACCTCAGATAAAGTTTTAAAAATAGAATCCCAGTAATTTTGTAGTTTAGAGCATTGAATGACCATGTGACTAAGGTCACATGGTCACATGGTGAGAAAATGCACCCTATGTAAAACCTTAAATTGAATGAGACCAAGACGAGCACAAGATGTAGTGGATCGTACTCTTTTAATCGCCTCATCCCACCACTCCTGTGTAAATTCAACACCCATTTCCCGTTCCCTAGCAGATTTCATTTTGTTGGTGGAGTGTTTGTCCAATGACAAAATACACAGATAGATCTGAGAAATGACTGCTTTCTGTCGAGGTACAGAGGCTTGCGAAAGCCTTACAACCTGAAATAAAAAAATATTTTTGGGGGGGTTTGTATCATTTGATTTACACAACATGCCTACCACTTTGAAGATCCAAAATATGTTTTATTGTGAAACAAACAAGAAATAACAGAAAAAAACTGAAAACTTGACCGTGCATAACTATTCACACCCCCCCCCCCCCTCCCCAAAGTCAATACTTTTACTTGTAGAGCACCTTTTGTAGCAATTACAGCTGCAAGTATCTTGGGCTATGTCTCGAAAAGCTTGGCACATCTAGCCAATGGGATTTTTGCCCATTCTTCAAGGCAAAACTGCTCCAACTCCTTCAAGTTGGATGGGTTCCGCTGGTGTACTGCAATCTTTAAGTCATACTACAGATTCTCATTTGGTTTGAGGTCTGGGATTTGACTAGGCCATTCCAAGACATTTAAATGTTTCCCCTTAAATCACTCAAGTGTTGCTTTAGCAGTATGCTTAAATCATTGTCCTGATGGAAGGTGAACCTCCTTCCCAGTCTCAAATCTCTGGAAGACTGAAACAGGTTTCCCTCAAGAATTTCCCTGTATTTAGCGGCATCCATCATTCCTTAAATTCTGACCTGTTTCCCAGTCCCTGCCGATGAAAAACATCCCCACAGCATGATGCTGCCACCACCATGCTTCACTGTGGGGATTGTGTTCTCGGGGTGATGAGAGGTGTTGGGTTTGCACCATACATAGCGTTTTCCTTGATGGCTAAAAAGCTCAATATTATTCTCATCTGACCAGAGTACCTTCTTCCATATGTTTGGGGAGTCTCCCACATACTTTTGGCGAACACCAAACGTGTTTGCTTAGTTTTTTCTTTAACCTGTCTGGCTCTGGCGTTCCGCTAGCGGAACTCCTCCCACATTCCACTGAAAAGGCAGAGCGCGAAATGTCAAATATATTTTTTAGAAATATTTAACTTTCACACATTAACAAGTCCAATACAGCAAATGAAAGATACACATCTTGTGAATCCAGTCAACACGTCCGATTTTTTAAATGTTTTACAGCGAAAACACCACATATATTTATGTTAGCTCACCACCAAATACAAAAAAGGACAGACATTTTTCACAGCACAGGTAGCATGCCCAAAGCCAACCTAACTAACCAAGAACCAACCAAACTAACCAAGAAACAACTCCATCAGATGACAGTCTTATAACATGTTATACAATAAATCTATGTTTTGTTCGAAAAATGTGAATATTTGAGGTATAAATCAGTTTTACATTGCAGCTACAATCACAGCTACCGTCAGAAATAGAACCGAAGCAGCCAGAGTAATTACAGACCCCAACGTCAAATACCTAAATACTCATCATAAAACATTTCTGAAAAATCGATGGTGTACAGCAAATTAAAGACAAACATCTTGTGAATCCAGCCAATATTTCCGATTTTTTAAGTGTTTTACAGCGAAAACACAATATAGCATTATATTAGCTTACTACAATAGCCTACCACACTACCGCATTCATTCATCAAGGCACGTTAGCAATAGTAATAGGCACGTTAGCGATAGCGAATAAACCAGCAAGATATATAATTTTTGACTAACCTTGATAAGCTTCATCAGATGACAGTCCTTTAACATCAGGTTATACATACACTTATGTTTTGTTCAAAAATGTGCATATTTAGAGCTGAAATCAGTGGTTATACATTGTGCTAACGTAGCATCTTTTTCCCACAACGTCCGGATATTTTTCTGACACTTTTTCTGACACACATATTCTGACCAAATAACTATTCATAAACATAACTAAAAAATACATGTTGTATAGGAAATGATAGATACACTAGTTCTTAATGCAATCGCCGTGTTAGAATTTTAAAAATAACTTCATTACGACATCCAGCTTAGGTATAGCGAGAGAGTACCCAAAATCTGGGCGCAAACGACTAGTACAACATGTTCGACAGATATATGAAATAGCATCATAAAATGGGTCCTACTTTTGATGATCTTTCATCAGAATGTTGTGCAAGGGTTCCTTTGTCGGGAACAATCGTTGTTTGGATTTAGAACGGCCTTTTTCCCTCTCGATTTAGCAAGCACACTTGCCAAGTGGCGCGAATCTCTCCATCGTCAACAAACTCAGAGAACGGAACATGGCAAAACTCCCGAAAAAATGTCAATAATCTGATTAAACTATATTGAAAAAACATACTTTACGATGATATTGTCACATGTATCAAATAAAATCAAAGCCGGAGATATTAGTCGTCCATAACGACAGCTCATCAGAAGGCAAATCCAGGTCCCTTCTCGCACGCTCCAGAAAACAGGAAACTGGTGACACGTCATGCCGAGAGTTATTATTCGACACCAGATCAAGTTATACACTCCATTTCTTCTCTCACTGCCTGTCGACATCTAGTGGAAGACGTATGAAGTGCATCTAAACTTTTAAATATCAAGAACTTTAATAGGCAGGCCCTAGAACAGTGCATCGATTTCAGATTTTCCACTTCCTGTCAGGAAGTTTGCTGCAAAAGGAGTTCTGTTTTACTCACAGATATAATTCAAACAGTTTTAGAAACTAGAGAGTGTTTTCTATCCAATAGTAATAATAATATGCATATTGTACAAGCAGGAATTGAGTACGAGGAGTTTAAATTGGGCACGATTTTCCCCCAAAGTGAAAACAGCGCCCTCTGTCCTCAACAGGTTAACCTCTCTAGGGGGTGTGGAACGCTGCTGTCCCACCTGGCCAACATCCGGGGAAATTGCAGCGTGCCAAATTCAAAAACAGAAATACTCATAATAAAAATCCATAAAACATACAAGTGTTATACATCGGCTTAAAGATAAACTTCTTGCTAATCCAACTGTTGTGTCAGATTTCAATAAGGCTTTACGGCGAAAGCATACCATGCGATTATCTGAGGACAGCGCCCAGCACACAAAACATTACATACAGCCAAGTAGATTAGTCACAAAAGTCAGAAATTGCAATAAAATTAATCACTTACCTTTGATGATCTTCGTATGGTTGCACTCACAAGACTCCCAGTTACACAATAAATGTTTGTTTTGTTCGATAAAGTCCCTCTTTATATCCAAAAACCTCCGTTTTGTTGGCGTGTTTTGTTCAGTAATCCAATGGCTCAAAGGCAGTCACAACAGGCAAACGAAAAATCCAAATACTATCAGTAAAGTTCGTAGAAACATGTCAAACGATGTTTATAATCAATCCTCAGGTTGTTTTTAGTCGTAATAATCGATAATATTTAAACCGGATAATAGCTTCGTCAATATAAAAGAAAAACAAGAAAGGCGCGCTCTCGGTCACCATCCGGAGGTGAAAATAGTGCCCCCTACCCTAGTGAGGTTAAGCAATGGCTTTTTTCTGGCCACTCTTCCGTAAAGCCCAGCTCTTTAGAGTGTATGGCTTATAGTGGTCCTATGGACAGATACTCCAATCTCAGCTGTGGAGCTTTGCAGCTCCTTCAGGGTTATCTTTGGTCCCTCTCTGATTAATGCCCTCCTTGCCTGGCCCATGAGTTTTGGTGGGCAACCCTCTCTTGGCAGGTTTGTTGTGGTGCCATATTCTTTCCATTTTTTTACAATGGATTTAATGGTGCTCTGTGGGATGTTAAAAGTTTCCGATTTTTTTTTATAACCCAACCCAAATCTGTACAGTACTTCTCCACAAATTTGTCCCTGACCTGATTGGAGAGCTCCTTGGTCTTCATGGTGCCGCTTGCTTGGTGGTGCCCCTTGCTTAGTGGTGTTGCGGACTCTGGGGCCTTTCAGAACAGATGTATATATACTGAAATCATGTGACACTTAGATTGCACACAGGTGGACTTTATTTAACTAATTATGTGACTTCTGAAGGTAATTGGTTGCACCAGATCTTATTTAGGGGCTTCATAGCAAAGGGGGTGAATACATATGCACCCACCACTTTTCCGTAATAGAGTCAATATGCCATCCCTTGGTTGGCAAGGGGGTGGAGCAGGAAAGCCAGAAAATTGGGAGGAGACAATACCTAATTTGAAGGTAATGGAAAAAAAAGTGAGATGGAGGCAAAGAGTATTTAGAGGCCAGGTTGGGAAAACTAGAAAAAAATGTATATTTACATATAAGTCTTGGAAGGACTTTATACCTTTCCTTGTCCAGTGAGAGACAGCATTATCTATTGGAGAAGTGGGGAATAATTGATTCTTATCAATAGGACCCATAGTAGATGCAGCCGAGAATTTAAAATGTCGTCGAAACTGGTACCAAATCTTAAGTGTGGAAAGCACTACATGATTGTGAGTATGGCGAGAGTGGGATGTTGGGAGAGAAAAGCAGAGTAAAGCAGGAAGAGAAGAAATACAAGAATGTGCCTCTAGGTGGCACCATGGGGTATCTAGAGCATGTAACCAGAAGGGAAATTTCTGAACGTTGGCTGCGCAGTAATAATATAAAAAGTTGGGTAGTGCCAGCCCTACACTAAACTTGCACCTCTAAAGTAAAGATCTACTGACTCTGGGTACCTTTCCTTCCAAGATAAATATGGTAAAAGCCTGATTGATTGACTTTTAAGAAACTTATTTGGTAAAAACAGTGGGATAGATTGAAATAGATAAAGGAATTTGGGTAAACTGCTCATTTTTACAGCATTAATCCTAAAAGTGATAGTGATAGTGGTAAGCTACCCCATCTCTGAAAATCAGTTTTCATTTGCGCAAGAAGGGGAGCAAAGTTTGCAGAAAAAAAGAGCATGTAATGAACGAGTTACGTTCACTCCAAAGTATTTGAAACCAGAGCGGCTAAGCTGAAAAGGCAAGTCTGTCTGCTGGAGTGTAGCGCTGCTGGATTGATTGGAAGCACTCACTTTTCTGGAGATTCAGCTTGTAACCGGAGAAGGAGACAAAGTTCTCCAGAATAGAAAGGATAGAAGGTAAACAGGTTACAGGGTTATTTACATAGAGTAACAAATCATCTGCATATAATGATAACCTATGTTCAACTCCTTCCCGTGTTACACCTTGGAAAGAGGAAGATGCCCGTAAAGCTACTGAAAGGGGCTCAATGGCGACGGCAAATAATAAAGGGGACAGGGGGCAGCCTTGTGGTGTCCCACGTTCCTGGGCAAAATATTCAGAACGGGTGTCATTGGTACAGACACTGGCCTGGGGAGATACAAGAGATGGATCCATGAGCTAAATTTGTCCCAATTTTTTTTAAGAACAGCAAATATGTACTCCCACTCAATTCTGTTGAATGCCTTCTCTGCATCCAGTGGAGATTACCACCTCAGAGGAATTGGAGAATTGTTTAGAATAAATCATGTTAAACAGCATCCAATTGTTAAAAAATGAATATCTGTTTGTTCCTGTGATATGAGTCCTGGTAAGACTACTTCCAGACGCCTCGCTATCACCTTCGCCAGCACCTTTACATCCACATTAAGGAGACTTAGGAGCCTAAATTAAGAACAGGAAGTGGGGTCTTTCCCCTTCTTAAGGAGAAGCGCTATTGAAGCCTGTGTTAGGGTAGGTGGCAGCGAGCCACGTTCAAGTGATTCATTATACATAGATAAAAGTAAAGGGGCTAACTTGGTATAGAATTTCTTAAAGAACTCAGTTGGAATCCCACCAGGCCTTGCTACTCTGCATTGACTTGATAGACTGAATAACTTCTTGAAGGCTGAGAGGAGATTCAAGGTCATCTGCAGTTTCAGCCTCAACTGTGGGAGTCTCCAGTTCACCCAAAAATATAGTCATATTGGCAGTATCTGATGGAAATTCAGACGTTTACATGGAGGAATGGAAAGATTTTAAGGTGTCATTGATCCCCGTAGGGTCAGAAATCAAGCTATGAGAGGAATCTTTAATTTGGGGAATCGGACGAGTAGCAGCACTGCATTTTAATTGGTGTGCGAGCAGATGACTTGCCCTGTCGCCATGTTCATAGTAGGTACCACATGAATGCAATAGTAACCGTTCTGCATCTGTAGTGGACAAGAGATTGAATTCATATTGTAAGTTCAAGCGTTGCTTATTTAGCTCTGGGGATGGCGTCAGGGCATACTGATGGTTTGAGTCAAGGATGGCTTTAGTGAGTTCTTCTAGTTTAGCTTTCTGAGTTTTGTTTAAATGAGAAGAATAAGCAATCATTTCTCCTCTAAGATAGGCCTTAAGTGATTCCCATAAGAGAGAATGAGAGGATGAGCTTGTCTGATTTGAAAAAATAAAATAATCTATAGAAGTGGAGATAACGTTACAGACGTCTGCATCAGACAGGAGAAGAGAATTGAATCTCCAGAGAGGAGTACGAGTTTGTCCTGATAGGACTATGTCGAGGGCTAAAGGTCCATGGTCAGAAATTACAATGGGTAAATATTCAGAAGAGGTGACATTTGGAAGGAACTTATGATCAATAAAGAAATAGTCAATATGAGAAAAATAATGTTGTACATGTGAAAAGAAAGAATACTCTCTTGCCTGTGGATTATGAAATCTCCAGGGATCTGTACACCCATTCTGAACCATAAAATCTTAGAAGGACTTTTGACATAGCAGAAGGAGACATAGCTCTGGGGTTGGAGCGGTCTAAAGCCGGGCAAATAACACAATTCAGATCCCCGCCAAATATCAAAAGATGGGTGTTCAGAGAAGGGATTTTCCCCAGCAACCCATTGGCAAATTCAACATCATCAAAATTGGGAGCATATACATTGACCAATACTACAGGTCTGTGCCAAATGGCGCCAGTTATGATTAAATATCTCCAATTACTGTCGGAAATAACATTAGTAGTAGAGAAACGTATTATTTTACTAACCAAAATTGCAACCCCTCTTGCTTTGGAGTTAAAGTCTGAACTGAAAACCAGGCTAAACCTGGAGTTTAGTAGCCTTGAGTGATCTTTAATGCCTAAAAAGACCACATCTGCTTTTAGCTTTTTCAAATGAGAGAAGACCCTAGACCTCCTGACAGGATTGTTCATTGCCTTAGTATTCCAAGATAAAAACTTTATAGGATTAAGACTACCTATAGTACTATTGTTAGCGTTGTTAGCCATCTAAAATACTGAAATGAAAAAGACGTGAAAACAGACCAAGCATTTGCAAAGATAAGAGAAAACTGATGGAAAAAGCAAATAAAAAAAACAAGAACAAAAAATAGAACCGAAAATGCTCCCACCCAAACCCAAAGTCTCCTTCCCCAGCGAATGGAGACAGCAGGTTGAAGTTTGCGCACCTTCGGTGCATATAAACAGAAAAACTTCTTATCCTAACGCGGAGAGGCTCCATAGCACCAGTCGTGAAATGCATTTGAAAAGGCATTCACAAAACGGTAAAGTAGGTCAACCAAAACAAATACCCCATAACAGTGAAACGGAACTGTCCTGACTCAGGGAGTCTTCAATCAGTGCAACACGTACAAAGTGTCTTAAGGATGGCCAAATAAGTGTCCCACAGTATCTTACCCTGTTACAAAAAAGAAAAAGGGCCGAGTGTCTGTACATGTACGAATGATCAATAGGGTGTAATAAAGTGGTGAAAAGTCCTTCAGTAAGTTTCTAGATGAAAATAAAGAAAAAAAAACAATAGAGGAAAGCTCTGCAAAAGCCTGGAATTGTAGCCATGTGTTACTACTTTAGCCATCTAGCGTTACTACGTTAGCCACTCAGCTCTTTGAGCTGAGTCAATACTGATATCAGTCAATACTGATATTAACATGACAGAAATAGGAGACAGAGAGAGTTGGGGTAGCCTATAATTAAGACATTCGAGAGTGCCCATCCTACAACTTAAAAGGCCTTACAATTAAAATTCTGCATAATAGTACAGCATTTCTCAAACTTTACTGCTTCAGTTTGCTGCCATATAACTGGTTTCACAGTACATCTAAAACAAGTGTAATTTATATTTACAATTCTCTCATCCAAACAGATTACTTATTTACCTAGCTCTTATCTAGTTGTAAATTACAGTACATGGAGAATGGCGTTATTTCTATCAGAAGTAGATGCTTTTTCTTGGAACCGGTAGGTTTCGCTAGACCTTATTCATGATTTCCTCGGGCGTAAAGGTGGTGAAATTATTAGGGAATAATGTCAAGTTCAGGACACAGTGTGTCTGTCCATCTCCACCCAAAACGAATACAGATGAATAGCACGCTATTCTCATGCTTAAGTTGAAGGTCAGAATATATATATATTTTTAAAAGGAAATGACGTTCCATTTACGCGTGCTTAACTCAGGGCGGAATCAGGGCCTAGGAGAGGATCGATACAGTAGGTGTATGAGGGTTATAAGATATAAGGGTTTTGACCCGCATCGATTAGGTAGGGGACAAGGGGTGGAGTGAGCCTTATTGATACACAACAACACCCTGATATTCTCTGTGGTTGCCCCAGTAACGCGTCCCATATGTGCTGCAAGGAGTCTTGGGAGTTTTAGCAGTGAGATCATCTTCGTGGTCCAGACATACATCCTTCTTACTGCTGACTACAACACACAATATATTTGTGTGGTTATACTCAGAACTACTTTGAGCCATTTGTATTAAAAGAGACATTCAATTTACTGAGGTGTGGAAATCAGTCGACTTTTCCAACCAAATATCCTGATAGCCATCACTGTTGGCCAGGAGAGGCGAAACAAGCCACAATGAGACATTTCTGTAATCCATGGTTGATTTACTTGGAAGCTAGTTTTTTCCCGGAAACCGTTATTCTCCACTCTCGCTATGTGCTGACAGAGGCAGTTATCAGAGTCGACCAATAATGTGAGTCTCTTCCCTTTCCGTTGGAGGACACAATGACTATAGGCAGTGGCGTCAAATCCATTCACAGCTCAACAAAAGAACCCTAATGGAAAAGACACACCAGGATTTTCATCATCCGATTCAAATCAAAATGAATGTTTCACTTTATGGGTAGAACATTATAAGGAGAACCGTGAAGTTGAAGGGCCATTTACTAGAATTTACAGGAATTTTAACTAAACATTCTCAGTTTAGTAGCTCAAACATTTTTCTGGGACTAGACATATTTCAGTTTTGTTTCAGTGAATTTGTCTTATTTTGGGCTAGTAGTGTTTAATTAAAAGGAGTAAGTGTATTTAAGAGTGTGTTTAGTCTGGCCTAACCAGTCTGCTGTGCTGTATTTATAAGAAGGAGAAATTATTTGTACAGCCAACATAGTAAAGATACTCCAGCCTGTGGGGACACTGAGGCACAGACCAATGGTTTAAAGTTCTATCATTGGCTGTACATTGTACTATCGTCTATCGTTAGACTTTTCTCACAGTGCAGTTTTCCAAGATGAAGTCTATATAAGGTATCAGCCAGGGCCAAAGCCTGAGCCAGCATGCAGAGATAGTACAGGTAGAATGTAGTGCATCAAACTATACTTTCGTTTCTGCTGCCGGGGCACTCTCTTCCTGTCTGCTGACAGTGAATCGCTCATTAGAGAAAGCTCTGTAGAGGTCAGTCAGTCTGCCCCTGTCTAACAAAAGAAGATGTTGAACCCCTTTTGCGAAGGATTGGTCTGCAAACTAGAGTAGGCCTTTCTCCCCTGGGATGGTGGGTGCGTGTCTGGGTGACTTTTTGTGTGAATGTTAAGGCAGATGCAGTATAGAAAATAAGGAGTGTTTGTGATTCTCCAAGATTAAACTGCTGGACTGGAGCAGTGTGGTCACACTGAGATAGCCCACTGCTCTGTCTGAAATAATGACCTCAAACGATCAGTCTACATGTACCTCTCTCATTGATACAAACGTGTACATGTGGAAACAGGCATTACATTCATATATGCCTTAATCCCCTCTGCACCAGATAGATGAATGTCCAGTGGTCCCAGTAGAGCTGTAGAGCCCTGAGGCTCTCAGTATTAGGCTATAGCTCTGTGTGTGCATAGCTAATCCCCTGACCTATCACATGTACAGTAGATGTATACCGCTCCTGTCTGCTCGGCCATGCTTACAGAAATATTGATCCACCCATAGATAATTGGAGGGCAAAGAGCAGAGGCAGACGAATAGAGAGAGAGAGAGAGAGAGAGAGAGAGAGAGAGAGAGCGCGAGAGAGAGAGAGAGAGAGAGAGAGAGAGAGAGAGAGAGAGAGAGAGAGAGAGAGAGAGAGAGAGAGAGAGAGAGAGAGAGAGAGAGAGAGAACACGCGGGGACAGCTACACATGGCTTCTCTTCTATAGTCTTATCTACAGTGCATTTGGAAACTATTTAGACCCTTGACTTTTTCCACATTTTGTTACGTTACAGTCTTATTCTAAAATGTATTAAATCGTTTTTTTCCCCCTTTATACATTTTTGGAAATGTTTGCTAACTTACAAAAACAAATCACCTTTGGCAGCGTTTACAGCATTGAGTCTTCTTGGGTTTGACGCTACAAGCTTGGCACACCTGTATTTGGGGAGTTTCTCCCATTCTTTTCTGCTGATCCTCTCAGGCTCTGTCAGGTTGGATGAGGAGCGTCACTGCATAGCTATTCTCAAGTCTCTCCAGAGATGTTCGATCGGGTTCATGTCCGGGCTCTAGCTGGGCCACAAGGACATTCAGAGACTTGTCCCGAAGCCACTCCTGTGTCGTCTTGGCTGTGTGCTTAGTGTCGTTATCCTGTTGGAAGGTGAACCTTCACCCCAGTCTGAGGTGCTGAGCTCTCCAGAGCAGGTTTTCATCAAGGATCTCTCTGTACTTTGCTCCATTCATCTTTCCCTCGATCCTGACTAGTCTCCCAGTCCCTGCCTCTGAAATACACCCCCACAGCATGCCAGGTTTCCTCCAGACGTGACACTTGGCATTCAGGCCAAAGAGTTCCATCTTGGTTTCATCAGACCAGAGAATCTTGTTTTACATTGTCTGAGAGTCTTTAGGTGCCTTTTGGCAAACTCCAAGCGGGCTGTCATGTGCCTTTTACTGAGGTGTGGCATCCGTCTGGCCACTCTACCATAAAGGTCTGATTGGTGTAGTGCTGCAAAGATGCTTATCATTCTGGAAGGTTCTCCCATCTCCACATAGGAACTCTTGAGCTTTGTCTGAGTTACCATCAAGTTCTTGGTCACCTCTCTGACCAAGGCCCTTCTCCAATTGTTCAGTTTGGCCGGGTGGCCCTCTCTAGGAAGAGGCTTGGTGGTTCCAAACTTCTTCCATTCAACTGTGTTCTTGGGGACCTTCAGTGCTGCAGAAATGTGTTGGTACCCTTCACCAGATCTGTGCCTCAACACAATCTCGTCTTGGAGCTCTACAGACAATTCCTTTGACCTCATGGCTTGGTTTTTGCTCTGAGATGCACTGTCAATTGTGGGACCTTATATAGACAGGTGTGTGCCTTTCCAAATCATGTCCAATCAATTGAATTTACCACAGGTGGACTCCAATCAAATTGTAGAAACATCAAGAATGATCAATGGAAACCAGATGCATCTGAGCTCAATTTCCACTCTCATAGCAAAGGGTTTGAATACTTATGTAAATATGGGATTTCTGTAGTTTTTTTTTTGTTGCTTTGTCATTATGGGGTATTGTGTGTACAGTAGATTTCTTAGTATTTGTATTTATTTAATCCATTTTAGAATAAGTCTGTAACGTAACAAAATGTGGAAAAAGTCAAGGGGTCTGAATACTTTCCGAATGCACTGCATAAGCTCTGCGGTCAGGTGTAAATGCTTTGACTGGGCTTCATGCAGACCCCCTAGGTATAATACATGTGGTTGTGTGGTTTTGTCTTGTGAGTCTTGTGCTCTCTCTCTCTCTCTCTCTCTCTCTCTCTCTCTCTCTCTCTCTCTCTCTCTCTCTCTCTCTCTCTCTCTCTCTCTCTCTCTCTCTCTCTCTCTCTCTCTCTCTCTCTCTCTCTCTCTCTCTCTCGCTCTCTCTGTGTGCTGACATATTTATGTCATGCAGCTTTTCCATGTTGCTAAGTAATAGCTTAGATATAGCAATCTGTTCTGAATGTAGAGCTTAATGTTAAAAGCCTATAGACGTGTGTTCTAAAGAGTTCATAGTTGAATTATATATGAGGAAACTCCACAATAAACATTGAAAAGCTCTTATTCTTTACATAGATACAGTAGCTTACTTTGTACACCATGTCACTCAATTATAGAAATGGTATACAGTACCAGTCAAAAGTTTGGACACCTACTCATTCAAGGGTTTTTCTTTATTTGAACTATTTTCTACATTGCAGAATAATAGTGATGACATCAAAACTATGAAATAACACATATGGAATCATGTAGTAACCTAAAAAGTTTTAAACAAATTAAAATATATTTTATATTTAAGATTATTCAAAGTAACCACCCTTTGCCTTGATGACAACTTGATGACAGCTTTGCACACTCTTAGCGTTCTCTCAAACAGCATGAGGTAGTAACCTGGAATGCATTTACATTAACAGGTGTGCCTTGTTAAACGTTTGAGCCAATCAGTTGTGACAAGGTAGGGGTGGTATATATTTGGTAAAATACCAAGTCCATATTATGGCAAGAACAACTCAAATAAGCAAAGAGAAATGACAGTCCATCATTACTTTAAGACATGAAGGTCAGTACATGTGGAATCCATGTGACTTTGAGCTGTGAGTGGATGCAAATTGTCCTTCTTGTCTGTTCAGGCCCAGCTATCATCACTGTTCCAGCCTGTTCTATGCCTCACTAGACGCTGGCTATCTGAGGCCAGGCAGCAAAAATGGTCGATTGAACACATCGCTGGCTGAGGCTGTAATTAAGGTCAAGTCTAAAACGGCACAGCTTACAAATGGAAGCACAGGTTGATAATTTACACCCTCCCCGTGTTGGTTACTGTGGAAATTTCACTGATACACAACTAATGATTAAAGAAACAAGAGAGTGACGATCAATTCCATTGGCCGAAATGCATCAATACCAGATGTAGAGGGATGGAGGGGATAGAGGATGGAGGAGATATAGGATGGAGGATGTAGAGGGATGGGGGGGATAGAGGATGGAGGAGATATAGGATGGAGGATGTAGAGGGATGGAGGGGATAGAGGATGGAGGGGATAGAGGATGGAGGGGATAGAAGATGGAGGGGATAGAGGATGAAGGGGATAGAGGATGAAGGGGATAGAGGATGAAGGAGATAGAGGATGAAGGAGATAGAGGATGGAGGGGATAGAGGATGGAGGGGATAGATAGAGGGATGGAGAAGATACAGGATGAAGGATGTAGAGGGATGGAGGAGATTCATAGATAGAGGGATGGAGAAGATAGAGGGATGGAGAAGATAGAGGGATGGAGGCGATAGAGGATGGAGGAGATGGAGGATGTAGAGGGATGGAGGATGTGGAGGGATGGAGGATGTGGAGGGATGGAGGAGATAGAGGGATGGAGGAGATAGAGGACAGAGGAAATACATAGATAGAGGGATGGAGAAGATAGAGGGATGGAGGGGATAGAGGATGGAGGGGATAGAGGATGGAGGAGATGGAGGATGTAGAGGGATGGAGGATGTAGAGGGATGGAGGATGTGGAGGGATGGAGGAGATAGAGGGATGGAGGAGATAGAGGGATGGAGGAGATAGAGGACGGAGGAGATACATAGATAGAGGGATGGAGAAGATTGAGGGATAGAGGTATGGAGAAGATAGAGGGATGGAGGGGATAGAGGATGGAGGGGATAGAGGATGGATGGGATATAGGGATGGAGGAGATAGAGGGATGGAGGGGATGGGCGATGTTGCTTCTCCTCTCAGTTTGTCTCCTCCAGTACAGCTGTGTATTGTGTGGGGTTGTAGCTGTGAGACATCAGAGGGAGACCAGCTAGTCAGCAGACTCTGTTTAAAGAAGCTCTCCATGCTCCTCTAGGTCACTACTGGGATTAGAGAGAGGGATCTGGATTTCACTGGATATGTGTAAATGTGTTTCTTATAAGCATACTGTTACAATACAAGCATTATGGTTTTCTGGCTCTACTGTGTGATGTCATCAGATCAGTTTTATAGTATTGTCCGATTGTACTGTACAAAGAGAAGGAAGGGTAACCTACAATACCTTTTGAGTTTTGTATTCTCCCCGAGGAGGGTTATGCTGGCTCAGTATGTGAACCTTACTTCAAACGTATTTCCCCCACGTTAGCAGAGGTTATTTAGATGAAGTCTCCCACTAACATCTCTAATGTGAGTTTAGATTCTTTGTGGGGATGCGAGGACATACACAGACTGGCTTGATTGGTCTTACATGGCTCCCGCAAGCAGCAATTACTGCAGGCAGGGTCTGTATGGACCACTGGAGCGCAGACACAGTGACAGCCAGTCAGAACCCTGCCTGACGTCAGCTCTCAGCAGTGTCTCTCTAGCCTGCTTCCAGATCTGTTAGTGCTGTCCTATGGCCATTGTCACGCATGACAGCACAAACTGATCTGGGATCAGGGCAGGCTAGTGTTTCTAGTCTCTCCTCAATGACAACAACAACAACACAACAACTACACCGCTTCTAGGTCCAATCAGCTACCAGGAAGGAACCATAGAAATATAATTATATAAGGTGTACCCACCTTACATACCCAGGTGTACCCATTAAGGTGCTGTGAAATTACTGTGATGTGAGGGGATTATTGCTGTGGTCCGAGGGCCCTTTTCCTGTTGTAGTAATTCTATTTCTATGGAGGGAACAACCCTTTCCCTGCTCGTTGTGACTGCTTCCTCAACTACACAATCATCTTAATTGAAGATGATGAAACTCTTTGTTGGAGCTCAGCAGGAGTCTGTGGCCTCGTAGCTAGAGGGGTTAGAAAACCAGGCCACGCTCTCAGATGTTGGCTGGGAAGGGGCTCTACTGTATAGTTTGCTTCCATAACTTTGTGAACTTTGATCTGCACATGTATTGCCCACATTAGAATCAGTCAGTTTTATTTAGAGTTTGTTTTATATCATAGGATAACAATTGAACATTTGTTATCTTCCATACCGTCTTTTGATTTCAACCTTGCCCGGAGTTGCGATGCTTTCAGACTTCCTTTTCAGGTTGCGTTTGAAACCCTCAGGAGAATGTGAATACATACATTAGGTTTTTAATGAGTTTAGCAGCCATCCGTGGTGTGTGCACCAGTCTTAGTCCAGCAGACCTTCTCAATATTCATGAGTTTCCTGATAATTGTGATTACTCTCTGTTTCAGCACACTCCTGATACAAAGCCTTCTATATTGGGAGAAAGCACCACCAGTATTAATGATTCCCACTCATGTGCACAATAAGCAATGTGGAATGTAGCATTTTAATCATTCCCTTTCTCTAAGCTGCTCCCATTCAATTGGAAATAGTTTTGTGTCTTTCTATAGCTTGGCAGCTATCTTCTTTGTAGGCCATTTTAACAGACTATAAAACAGGCTTCTCATAGCTGTCAATACACCTTGCACTGCAGCCTTGATAAACTGCCATTTGCCACGAGGGTCAAGCTTGTCCTTGTATCTCAACCACTTACTGCCACCGGCCCATTGTTATAGGAGCACATGTGTTGGCAGACACTGCTGGAGGGGGGGAAGCGATGGAAGGAACATCATAAAAGGAAAGTATTTTTCTCAGCCGCCGCCACGGCCACTGCTGCCTGGTTATTATAATGTTAGCCCCGGGGAAGGGAAAAGATTTCTGTTTAAAGATGCCTGAGTGAATACTACAGAGCGGAGCAGCAGAGGTTCCATTCTGTCTGACATCTCTCTCTCTCTCTCTTGCATGTTGCATCCGAATGAGTCATTAAGAAACAACAGACGTTAAGAAACATTGCGTTGCGACAACCCATTGGGACAGAAACACATTTACGAGTGTGCGACCTGTTCCGTGCAAGGCTTGCCAACAAGAAATAATATTCTCTCTTTAACTTAAAGAAATATTCTTAGGAAATCCTCCTCTATCATTTGAAATACATGGATAACTTCTAACCTGTGAATCTGCTGTGAACATTCTGAGCAATGAATAAAACTAGCGGTAATCAGGCATTTGAAATGACCTGCTCTCCCTCATTCCATGTGTGTAGGTAAGTGCAGCTGGAGTAGAGGAGCTAGTGGAGGCAGATGGCGCAGTCCTGTCACCTGTAATGCACGTCCAATGATAGATGGCCACCCGGGCCGATTTAGCCTCACACAGCTATTTTAAGTGCTGTGTTGTATTGTATTACAACTCATCAGATCAGAGAGGGAGGCTGGATCATGTACAGCAACTCCTCCACAGCTAACAGCTCTCTTTAACTGGGAGTGTTCTCCATCTACAATAGGCTATACGCCATCTTCATCCACAGTACAACTCTGCCTAGACTGATCCGATTAGTGTTAATGGTATCATATTCGAACTAAAATACAACCTCAAAATACTGAATTTGTTGAGGATCAAGATTGTCAGAATCAGAATCAGGCCTGTCCATGAGGTGACAGAGAGATAAGCTTATACAGATGTAGGATCTTACTTTGAACCAGTCTCCTACAGCAGGAACATAATCCTGCATAATCCTGCAGCAACAGGAAATGTGAATTATTATGTGAATTATAATTAATTTATATTTTTGTAGTGGTTTATACATTTTTCGTAAGAGAAAATCAAGTATGACATTTCAAAGTGGAAAGCCTTTTTAAACCTCGAAAACTCTACAAGTTTTACATTTCATGCGTTGTTGGAAAGTTATCCTGCAACAGGATGATCAAATTATGCTCCTATGTCTGTAGGTTACTAATTTGAGTTCCAAAGTACAATCATCTTCATGAAAAATGTTTCAGACACCAGATCTCCAAGGAAATGAAGATCTCTATTTAATTAAGTCCTTACCATGGAACATGATTTAGTGCTTATCTTTCCATTATTTGTGGCCACATACACATTAAACTAAGCAATCATCTGCTCTTGCACGAGTCGCGACCACACTTAGGGAGAGAGAAAATAGTCCCTCGTACTGTAGCAGCGCTCCTGGAAAAAGACACTCTTCTTATAAAGATCCAGGCAAGCACAGGCATTATTAGATACGTCAGAACACGCACAGGACCTAAACACCACTTTAAATGCTTGTAGAAGCTCGTTCTGAATTAAGGGGGGTGGGGGCTCAGCAAATTATAGGGTAATAGTTTTCTGTCATTAATGTGATATGCAGAGATTCTCCTCTGACATGTGCTTGGTTTGCTCTGCTCTGCTGAAATTCCAGACATTTTATAGACCATTGGCAGCTGAAGAAATCTATTAAATGCTTTAGTTCCCTACAATTTGCTTTAGATATTATGTCCCACCGTAGGGAAAAGTATCGCTTTGCTAGGAATATGCTGCTGCTATGATTGGAAGCAACTAGAATGGATATACAATTCCCTCTTGCATGTATAGCACTGTTCTTCACTCTGACAGATACAATAGTTTTATTCATATCAGTTGTTGATTGGAACATCTTTAAATAAGTTATTTTAGATGAAAGGCATGTTGTACTGCATGCTGTGCTGATGAAAGACAGCACTGCCAAGCATGTTGCCCAGATCATTATTCGATTCCACATGTGTGAGCATGTGTGTGGGTGCATGCGTGCCTGTGAGCATGTGTGTGTGAATCCGAACAACATCTTCATCTCTCATGCAGTGTTCTTTGATGACTAGTTCAGTGAATGTATTGAGGAGGAGGCACTTTCATCACATCTTTCTTCCCTAGTATATGAGCTCCCACTCAGTCTCTGGAGTGTGCTGCACCTCTGAGGACTTGGCAGAGAGAGCTGTCCTCCATTATCTCTATCTCTCACCATGGGCCTGCTTGGCTGAGCACCACTGGCCCATAGAGAACACAGTAGACCTGGGCTGTAGACCTCATCACTGGCCTCTCATTCCCCTCTAAACCCACAGGGCAGCTAGGGCTAGAGGAGACAGGCTGAGGGAGATAATGTCCTCTATCTCCCCCTATCTCCCAGAGAGGACACTATCTCCCCGGCCTCACCCTATCTCCCCCGTTACCTCCCTTACCATATCTAACCCCTTATTTCCCCCACCAGTTGTCAGAATGCAGACTTCCTCTCCAGAAGACTCATCCTGTCCAGTGTCTCTGTTATCACAGGTGTAAGACTGACACTAGCTGTAGCATATTGCAGTAGCTTTGTTTGCTCTAGCAGACAGCTGGGTGACTTGTGTTTGTGTTGCAGTATGTGTCCGTGTTGAGTGAAGGGAATGGAGCAGAGCATTGTGTTCTCAGTCAGAGCACGGCTCAGTTGAAATCTAGGTTAGGAGAGGTGCATCAGGTGGGATGGTCTTCTTGTTCTGCCTGTAATGGTTTCTTCTTCCCGTAACAAAGAGCTGCAGTGCTGCTTAAATGGTTGTGTGTCTTGGTTCTCTCCGGGTTGCAAAACAACATGTTTTCAAAGACCGACTCATCTCTCTGCAATTTGTATTTTGGTGGTTACAACAACTATTGCCATAAATACTTCACAGACTAAGTCAATGTTCTAGGGAAGACACCTTGATGAGAATAATGAGGAGAATGACACTCCTGGGAATGGCAGAGTGGTAGAGTGGTAGAGAAGCGTGAAGCAGAGAGCACAGTGAGAGGAATGCATGATTAATCCTCAGAATACCTCTGGAATGTGACCCGTTGGTCCTGATCCAGTTGGGATCAAAGCCTTATTTCACGTTAAAAACATTTTTGTCTCTGCAGTGTTAGGCTTGTCTTTGATATGGTTAGTCTGTTTATGGACATGGTGATACCCAGCCTTTTATGTTCTTATACTTGATACTGTTTGATACTGTTTGATACTGTGTGTAACCTTTATTGGAATCACTGGCGCATAATCATCTTGAATCGCTAATGAAGACATCCTACATTTACAATGTAATGACCCTATAGAATGTGCTCTAATGCTATAATTACTACGACATAATTGGGACAAGATAACAAGGTGGTGTTAAGAAATACATTCCTTTATTTTTATTAGAATATTGAGGCTTGTTTCCTATAACAAAGTAAATTCCAGTGTCATGCACCAGATAACAGTCAGTGTAAAATGTCCCTGGTCCTCCAGGTTAGTGGTTGTGCGTGGGGCTAACTCCCACACCACATAAAAAAAGGGCTTGTTACAGAAACCTTTACTAGATCCGCTTGTCATGGCTTGATGCATAAAAAAGCAGCCCAAGACAGGCAATGTTGTAAAACTTTACTACCCTATGTTCCTCGAGATAAGAAGAGGAACATACTGTAGCTATTACAGTGAAAAAATACCATGCTATTGTGAGAGGTTAAGTAAGTCAAAAGTATGTTTTGACCTAAAACTAGCTTATAACACTCATTATATTTACATTGTTTAGAAGTAGAGACTTTTACCCAGAGAAATCACTGTTAAGTACCTTGCTCAAGAGCCCACCGGCAGATTTTTCACCTTTTGGGCTCGGGATTTGAACCAACAGCCTTTCAGTTACTAGCCCAACACTCTTATCCGCTAGGCTTCCTGTCCCCCAGTGTTCAAGCTTGCTACACCATATTTCTAACAGTTCTAAAACGTCCTTTCAATGATTTTTTTCATTCTTTATAATTATGCATTCACTTTTCAGTATTTTGATATCTTTACCATGTAGCATATCCTCTTTAGGATCTACCCAAAAGTGCTTTAGAGTCAGAACTTTAACTAAAACAAAAAATAATCAGGAATATTCCCCCTTGATGATTAAGATGTAGATAAAATATTCATCAAGAACACCATGATTTGAGATTGTCACGCTCGTTGAAAGATGGAATGGACCAAGGTGCAGTGTGGTAGGCGTACATTTTCCTTTATTTAATGAACACCGAACAAAAACAACAAAATACCAAACGAAACGTGAAGCTAAATAACAGTGCTGACATGCTATCCATAGACAAGATCCCACAATCTAAGGTGGGAAAAAGGGCTGCCTAAGTATGATCTCCAATCAGAGACAACAATAAACAGCTGCCTCTGATTGGGAACCATACTAGGCCAACAAAGAAATAGAAACATAGATTTGCCGACCCAAGTCACAACCCGACCTACCCTAATAGAGAATAAAAAGTCTCTCTAAGGTCAGGGCGTGACAGAGATAGAATTTTATGAATTTGCGTCAGCTCAACGATATTTTGGGTGAGGTACAGAATAGTTCATGTGCAGCGCCATGTTATCTGCAGATGAAACAGAAACAGAATTAGTAGAGATCAGTCAGAACGCTCTCCCATTGTAGTTGAGTTTTGATGATCCTCATCATTAGAGTTCTTTGGTGTGTGCAGATTCTGTGGCTTAGGCTTTTTGACATGGGCTATGCTTTGAGCAGAGGGGGTTTAGCTTAGTGAAGAGAATCGGTGAGGAGAATGAGCTTTATTAACCATGGAACTCTCTCTGGGAAGGAGAATGTTGAATATTATATGGGTCAGTTTGTTGGTGCTGGACTAGGAACCTTAATCAGAAAGTACACTTTGAGCTCAGAAAAACAGGAACAGGGAAATTGAACTGGCAGAGAGAGAGAGAGAGAGCAGAGAGAGAGAGAGAGAGCAGAGAGAGAGAGACAGATATAACTATGACAAAACAACCAAAGAAAGAAATTGAGAAACCTATCCAACCAAAAAACATAGAGACGCAGAAAGCCTGAGTCTACGCCTTCACTATAGTGAAACACTAAAACAATACAGAAATACACTACGGAAAAAGGAGGAACAACACATCAGAAATCAGCTCAAGGTAATTAAAGAATCCATAGAATCTAACCACTTCTGGGAAAATTGGAACACACTTTACAAACACGGAGATCTGTGGATAAACCACTTCTCCAATATTTTTGGCTCTATAACAAAGAACAAACAGTAAAAACATATACATGATCAATTACAAATCTTAGAATCAGCTATTAAAGACTACCAGACCCACTGGATTCTCCAATTATATTGAAGGAACTACAGGACAAAACACAAACCCTCCAACCCAAAAGGCCTGTGGTGTCAATGGCATCAACTATGCTTAAACTCTTTAACATCATCCTCAGCTCTGGCATCTTCCCCAATATTTGGAACCAAGGACTGATAACCCCAATCCTCAAAAGTGGAGACAAATAACAGTAATTACCATGGGATATGTGTCAACAGCAACCTTTGGATAATCCTCTGCATTACCATCAACAGCAGACTTGTACATTTCCTCAGTGAAAACAATGTACTGAGCAAATTGGCTTTTTACCAAATTATTGTACGACAGACCACATATTCGCCCTGCACACCCTAATTGACAAGCAAACAAACCAAAACAAATGCAAAGTATTCTCATGCTTTGTTGAGGGTCTGCATGAGGGTCTGCTATACAAATTGATGGAAAGTGGTATTAGGGGAAAAACATTATAAAATCCATGTACACAAACAACAAGTGTGACGTTAAAATTGGCAAAAAACACACACATTTCTTTCCACAGGGTCGTGGGGTGAGACAGGGGTGCAGCTTAAGCCCCACCCTCTTCAACATATATATCAACGAATTGGCAAGGGCACTGCAACAGTCTGCAGCACCCGACCTCACCCTACTAGAATCTGAAGTCAAAAGTCTACTGTTTCCTGATGATCTGGTGCATCTGTCCCCAACCAAGGAGAGCTTACAGCAGCACTTAGATCTTCTGCACAGATTCTGTCAGACCTGGGCACTGACAGTAAATCTCAGTAAGACAAAAATAATGGTGTTCCAACAAAGGTCCAGTTGCCAGGACCACAACTGCAAATTCCATCTAGACACTGTTGCCCTAGAGGACACAAAACAACTATACATACCTCGGCCTAAACATGAGCGCCACAGGTAACTTCCACAATACTGTGAATGATCTGAGAGATAAGGCAAGAAGGGCCTTCTATGCAGTCAAAAGGAACATAATATTTGACATAACAATAAGATCTGGCTAAAAATACTTGAATCAGTTATAGAACCCATTGCCCTTTGTGGTTGTGAATTCAGGGGTCCGATCACCATCCAAGAATTCACTAAATGGGACAAACAACAAATTGAGACTCTGCATGCAGAATTCTGCAAAAATATCCTCTGGGTACAACAAAAACACCAAATAATGCATGCAGAGCAGAATTAGTCCAATACCCGCTAATTATCAAAATCCAGAAAAGAGCCGTTAAATTCTACAAACCCCTAAAAGGAAGCGATTCCCAAACCTTCCATAACAAAGCCATCACCTACAGAGAGATGAACCTGGAGATGAGTCCCCTAAGCAAGCTGGTCCTGGGGCTCTGGTCACAAACACAAACAGACCCCACAGAGCCCCAGGACAGCAACACAATTAGACCCAACGATATAATGAGAAAACAAAAAGATAAGTACTTGACACATTGGAAAGAATTAACAAAAAAACTGAGCAAACTAGAATGCTTTTTGGCCCAAACAGAGAGTACAGTGGCAGAATACCTGACCACTGTGACTGACCCACAATTAATGAAAGCTTTGACTATGTACAGACTCAGTGAGCATAGCCTTGCTATTAAGAAAGGTCGCTGTAGGCAGACCTGGTTCTTAAGAGAAGACAGGCTATGTGCACAGTGCCCACAAAATGTGGTGAAAACTGAGCTGCATTTCCTAATAACATCCTGACAAATGTATGACCATATTAGAGAAGCATATTTCCCTCAGATTACACAGACAGACAAAGAATTCAAAATAAAATCACATTTTGATAAACTCCCATATCTATTGTGTGAAATACCACAGCATGCAATCACAGTAGCAAGATTTGTGACCTGTTGACACAAGGGCAACCATTGAAGAACAAACACCATTGTAAATACAACCCATATTTATGTTTATTTATTTTCCCTTTTGTACTTAAACTATTTGCACATCGTTACAACACTGTATATAGACATAATATGACATTTGAAATGTCCTTATTCTTTTGAAACTTGTGTGAGGGTAATAATAATTACTGTTCACTTTTTATTGTTTATTTCACTTTTGTGTATCCATTTCACTTGCTTTGGCAATGTAAACATATGTTTCCCATGCCAATAAAGCTTGAAATGAATTGAATTGAGAGAGAGAGAGAGAGAGAGAGAGAGAGAGAGAGAGAGCAGCAGGAGAGGACAGCAGGAGAGCCTTTTTTTATCCTTTCTTTTTGTATCTCCTCTCTTCCTCTGCCTCCTCGCCCCTCATCCAGTTAGATAGCTCCACCACTGTGTCCCACAATGCATTGGTGTCCTGCTGGGTCTGACGCGGAGCCTCAGTAATAACCATGGAGCTGTGTGTAAACAAGCAATAGCCAATCACAATAGGCCCAGGCCCTGAGGTTGCAGACGGAGGTCACAGCCAGTAATATCAGCTCTTATTAAAGATATTTGAGAGTTATTGGCACAGCTGCTTTCTCTCTCTCTCTCTCTCTCTCTCTCTCTCTCTCTCTCTCTCTCTCTCTCTCTCTCTCTCTCTCTCTCTCTCTCTCTCTCTCTCTCTCTCTCTCTCTCTCTCTCTCTCTCTCTCTCTCTCTCTCTCTCTCTCTCTCTCTCTCTCTCTCTCTCTCTCACACACACACACACAATTCAGTCTCATTCAAAATGCTATTTTTCTAAAACCTAACCTCAGCTCCTAACCCTAACCCTAGCTCCTAACCCTAAACCTAAACCTAATTCTAACCTTAACCCTAAATCCCCTAGAAATAGCATTTGACCTTGTGGGGACTAGGGCTGTTGCAGTGACCGTGTTACCGCCACATTGGCGGACACGAATCATGAAGGCATTCAAATTCCACGTGACCGTTTAGTCACGGTAATTCGGCTTCTCCAAGCTCTGATGCTGCTGATGGTCATTAGTAGCCTACCAAGCTTGCTAACTGCCTGGTACTCAGCACTCTGTTGTGCCTCTAATCACTCTGACACCAATGCAAATGTAACGAAAATCTAATCAAACACTTCATGAGAGACCATGAGCACATGTTGCGCAACATTTCTATAGGCTATGCAATTGGTGAGAAAACAGAGTTGTGGCCTCTACTAAAAAGAGGAGGATCCAATTAGCTTGCTATAGACTAGACCTACTATATTTATTTCTCAACTTACCTAATATTAAGCACATTGTTTATCTTTACCACAGGTGTACAGCCTACCTGGCTGGCATGAAAATGAACCATGGGAAAGCGTCCTCCATTCGCTATTTAAGTGCATAGATTATATGTATTTTTCCCTCTACCCCTGTTTCGAGACAGGTGCATGATAATGGTCCATTCTAAATAAATAAAAATTCACACATATTATTTACTATATGTAAAGTAGGAATGCACGATATATCGGTAGGCATATCGGAATCGGACGATATTAGCTAAAAATGTCAACATCGGCATCGGCCCGATGCCTAGTTTAATGCCGATGTCCAAAACCGATATCAAAGCTGACGTGCATACCTATATAACATAGGTACATGACGTAATGACGCCACGAAAAATATAGCGCTACACGTGCAACACAGCATTCCTAACCTACCACACAATGTCTGCTGTGTGGATCGAGCAGTCAACATGTCGAGCAGTCATTTGAAAGAGTAAGAACATTTCAGCGAGACAACTCAAAGGCAAAATCCATGAACGCCAAGATACTGGAATTCATGCCCTTGACAATCAACCGTTCTCTGTCGTGGATGATGTTGGCTTTCCCCGACTGGTCAAGCACCGTACACACTACCAAGTAGGCGCTATTTTTCAGATGTTGCCCTACCGGAGTTATACAGTATTGTTGAAACGCACATCTATGAGCTACTTGCTATGGGCGTCACTGCTATTAGCTTCACGACTGACATTTGGACCAGCGATGTCAGCCTCATGAGCATGCTGAGTCTGACAGCACAGTGGGTCGACAAGGAAAGATGTATTGCATGCTCAAGAATGTGCTGGTTCTCATACCGCTGCTGCCATTTCAATGGCTTTTGAGAACAAGTTTGAAACTCAGAAACATGAATACTCTCCTAGAGCCATTCGAACAAATGACTCGAGAAATAAGCTAATCAACTGCGTCTGCACCAGACGTGATACACTCCGTCATGGCATTGAAACACCTGCTCAACAAAAATGCCAAAACAGACCTTGGAGTTAACTTGGAAATATACTCTACTAGAGGCTGTGAACAAGCGAGACGGTGGCATTCTCTCCGCGCCTCTTTACTGTGTCGCCACAATGCTCGATGCAAGGTCCGCTACTTCGATGCAGACAATTGTAACAGTCCTGACCTGTTTTATGTTGTTTTTATGTGTTTATGGTCAGGGCGTTAGTTTTGGGTGGGCAGTCTATGTTATTTGTTTCTATGTGGGTTTTGGTTTGCCTGGTATGGCTCTTGATTAGAGGCAGGTGGTTTGCGTTTTCCTCTAATCAAGAGTCATATTTAGGTAGGGCATTCTCACTGGTTGTTTGTGGGTGATTGTCTCCTGTGATGTCTTCGTCGTTGTCGATGTGTTTTCACTTACGGGACTGTTTGGCTGTTCGTGTGTTTCGATGTAACGTTCCTGTCCGTGAGTTTACGTTTGTGATGTGAGTTTATGTTCAGGTTCCGTTCTACGTCGTTTTTGTTATTTTGTAAGTTTGAAAGTGTTTTTGTTTCGTGGCTATTTAATTTATAATAAAGATGGCATATTTCCTTGAACCCGCATTTTGGTCGGAAGATCCTTCTCTCCTCACCTCATCTGAGGATGAGGAAAGCGACAGCCCTAACAGAATCACCCACCAACAAACAGTGACCAAGCGGTATGGGAATGCTCGACGGAGCAACAAGAACTTCTGGACTTGGGAGGAAATATTGGACGGGAGAGGTCCATGGGCACAGCAGGGAGAATATCGCCGTCCCAAAGCTGAGCTGGAGGCACGGAGGAGAGCAGAGGCTACCGGAGAGAGGAACCGGAGCTATGAGGGAACGCGTCTGGCACGGAAGCCAAAAAAGCCCGTAAGTAACACCCAAAAATTTCTTGGGGGGGGGCTAGGAGGTAGTGGGCCAAGGGCAGGTAGGAGACCTGCGCCCACTTCCCAGGCTTACCGTGGAGAGCGGGAGTACGGGCAGGCGCCGTGTTACGCAGTAGAGCGCACGGTGTCTCCTGTACGTGTGCATAGCCCAGTGCGGGTTATTCCACCTCCCCGCACTGGTAGGGCTAGATTGAGTATTGAGCCAGGTGTCATGAGGCCGGCTCAACGCGTCTGGTCTCCAGTGCGTCTCCTCGGGCCGGCATACATGGCACCTGCCTTACGCATGGTTTCCCCGGTTCGCCTACATAGGCCGGTGCGGGTTATTCCACCTCCCCGCACTGGTCGGGCAACCGGGAGCATTCAACCAGGTAAGGTTGGGCAGGCTCAATGCTCAAGAGTGCCAGTACGTCTCCACGGTCCGGTATTTCCGGCACCACCTCCCCGCCCCAGCCTAGTACCTACAGTGTCTACACTACGCACTAGGCTACCAGTGCGTATCCTGAGCCCTGTTCCTCCTCCACGCACTCTCCCTGTAGTGCGTGTATCTAGCCCGGTGCCTCCAGTTCCGGCACCACGCACTAAGCCACCTGTGCGTCTCCAGAGCCCTGAACACACTGTATCTTCTCCCCCTACTAATCCTGATGTGCTTGTCCTCAGCCCGGTGTCACCAGTGCCGGTACCTCGCATCAGGGATAGAGTAGGCTTTGAGAGTACAGTGTTCCCTGTCCCTGCTCCCCGCACTAGTAGGAAGGTGCTTGTCATTAGCACGGTGCCTCCAGTTCCGGCACCACGCACCAGGTCTACAGTGCACCGTATCCGGCCAGAGCCATCCGTCTCCCCAGCGCCATCTGAGCCATCCGTCTCCCCAGCGCCATCTGAGCCATCCGTCTCCCCAGCGCCATCTGAGCCATCCGTCTCCCCAGCGCCGTCTGAGCCATCCGTCTGCCATGAGCCTGCAAAGCCGCCCGTCTGCCATGAGCCTGCAAAGCCGCCCGTCTGCCATGAGCCTACAGAGCCATCCGCCAGACAGGAGCCGCTAGAGCCGTCAGCCAGACAGGAGCCGCTAGAGCCGTCAGCCAGACAGGATCTGCCAGAGCCGCCAACCAGACAGGATCTGCCAGAGCCGCCAACCAGACAGGATCTGCCAGAGCCGCCAACCAGACAGGATCTGCCAGAGCCGCCAACCAGACAGGATCTGCCAGAGCCGCCAACCAGACAGGATCTGCCAGAGCCGCCAACCAGACAGGATCTGCCAGAGCCGCCAACCAGACAGGATCTGCCAGAGCCGCCAGCGAGCCATGAGCAGCCAGAGCCGTCAGAGAGCCATGAGCAGCCAGAGCCGTCAGAGAGCCATGAGCAGCCAGAGCCGTCAGAGAGCCATGAGCAGCCAGAGCCGTCAGAGAGCCATGAGCAGCCAGAGCCGTCAGCCTGCCATGAGCGTCGAGAGCCGTCAGCCTGCCATGAGCGTCGAGAGCCGTCAGCCTGCCATGAGCGTCGAGAGCCGTCAGCCTGCCATGAGCGTCGAGAGCCGTCAGCCTGCCATGAGCGTCGAGAGCCGTCAGCCTGCCATGAGCGTCGAGAGCCGTCAGCCTGCCATGAGCGTCGAGAGCCGTCAGCCAGCCATGAGCGTCGAGAGTCGTCAGTCAGCCATGAGCTGCCCTTCAGCCTGAAACGGCTAGATACCCAGAACTGCCCATCAGTCCAGAGCTGTCTCTCTGTCCGGAGCTGCTTTTCAGTCCGGAGTTGCCCCTCTATCCTGATCTCCCTCTCTATCTTAATCTACCTCTATATTCTTATCTATCCCTCTGTCTTGATTTATCTCTCTGTCCCGGTGCTGCCCCTTGTCCCGGTGCTGCCCCTTGTCCCGGTGCTGCCCCTTGTCCCGGTGCTGCCCCTTGTCCCGGTGCTGCCCCTTGTCCCGGTGCTGCCCCTTGTCCCGGTGCTGCCCCTTATTCCGGTGCTGGTCCTTATCCTGGTGCTGCCCCTTGTTCCGGTGCTGCCCCTTGTCCCGGTGCTACCCCTTGTCCCGGTGCTGCCCCTTGTCCCGGTGCTGGCTGTTTATTTAGGGGAAAGTAGTTTTAGGGTGGTCAGTGGAAGGGGTAGACAGAAGAGGGGAGTGACTATGGTGGTGTGGGGACAGCGTCCTGAGCCGGAACCACCACCGTGGTCAACTGCCCACCCGGACCCTCCCCTGGACTTTGTGCTGGTGCGCCCGGCGTTCGCACCTTGAGGGGGGGGGTACTGTAACAGTCCTGACCTGTTTTATGTTGTTTTTATGTGTTTATGGTCAGGGCGTTAGTTTTGGGTGGGCAGTCTATGTTATTTGTTTCTATGTGGGTTTTGGTTTGCCTGGTATGGCTCTTGATTAGAGGCAGGTGGTTTGCGTTTTCCTCTAATCAAGAGTCATATTTAGGTAGGGCATTCTCACTGGTTGTTTGTGGGTGATTGTCTCCTGTGATGTCTTCGTCGTTGTCGATGTGTTTTCACTTACGGGACTGTTTGGCTGTTCGTGTGTTTCGATGTAACGTTCCTGTCCGTGAGTTTACGTTTGTGATGTGAGTTTATGTTCAGGTTCCGTTCTACGTCGTTTTTGTTATTTTGTAAGTTTGAAAGTGTTTTTGTTTCGTGGCTATTTAATTTATAATAAAGATGGCATATTTCCTTGAACCCGCATTTTGGTCGGAAGATCCTTCTCTCCTCACCTCATCTGAGGATGAGGAAAGCGACAGCCCTAACAACAATGTTACAGACACAGCTGGACAAGATGGAAATGGACACAGTGACAGTGCGCACCGAGGAAGAGAGGCTATTGACAGATAGAGCTGAAACTTCACTGCTTGACATGTATGATGAAATCCTGGTTTAGACTGAACAAATGAACAACAAAACAGCACAGCAAGTAAGTGAAATAAATAGGTTTTGATTATGTTTTACTGGTAATGGGGACATAAGTAAATGCCAACAAAATAACTTTTTGGTCAGTGTGTGTGTGTGTTAACTATTTAACTGTACTAGAATGCTTAAAAGGCATCAAAAATGTTCAATATCGGGTATCGGTATATATTTTTTTTTGGCAAGGAAAATATTGGATATCGGTATCGGCCAAAAATGTCATATCGGTGCATCACTAAAGTAACGACAAAAATCAAGAATAGTCTGATGGGTGACAATATTAGCCTATCACTTGTGAATTTTATATTATCATTTGTAAATGATGCCCAGCATAAGAAACTGTCTTTAATTTTCCTAATCATAGCCACACATGTAGCCTAGCCCATAGGCCTATATGTTTTGATAAGGTTTGTATTACAACTAAAGTGGCCAAATAACTTCTTCAAAATAAGCACATTAATCCGCTTTACAAGGGGTTTAGAGCCTAACTGGCATACATAAGCAGTGCGTGAGTTTCAAGTTTGGGGAAGAACATTTTCACCATAAAAATGCACCTTTATAATAAAAGCTTTACATGCATAATCACATTTGCGGTCACTGAGAATGGTGTTTTCCTGCTAATGGAATATTCACGCATATAGCCTACTACCATGTGCGCATTGCTACGCTTCTAATGTGAAGAAATAGCCTGATAGTTTATCAACATTTTAAGCTAAACGTTCTAACCTGTTGCGTCACCCACACTGCATAAAAAACTATGGGGATAGTAGATTGACATAGGCTAGTGCTTTTGTTGTTTGTTAGGCCTACTCATCTTGTTGGCTGATGAAAAGTAAATGTGAACAGTTCATCCAATATCTTCAATATGCACCTCGGAATTGGATAAGGACGCGCGCAGTTGCGTCCCCATTGTGTCTGTCTTCACTTGTAGCCTTTGAGAAATACCCAATCATGTGATGGAGAGCCATGTGAGTGAGAGGCGCTTCGGATTGCGCAGCAGACTCAGGGAGAAGGGAACAACGCAGCACTCCGGGCCACAAAAGGCATGGATTTTTTTAGGATGCATTATGACCACAAAGGGGATGCTGCCGTGAAATTCGAGACATTATCAAGTGCTTGTCAAATTGTGAATGAGAGACTATTGGAGTGTGTACAGCCTGCTCAAAAAACAAAGCAGAGCTCATGCCTTTCAAGTTACTTTTTTCAAATCATCATTAGAGTCTCATCATGCAGCCTTACAATGTGTCAAAAATCAAAACAAATAGCACAACGTTTGTAGAACAAATAAAGTTACATTAATAACTCTAAATTAAGCATATAGGAGTACCTATTTCTTTGTTAACCACTCAACACAGAAATACACACTCCCTCCAATCAATTGGATAATATATTTATATTTTCTTCAGCTTTGTTCAATTATATTCTTCATACTATAAAATAATATAAAACAATGCCACGGAATTCTAAGTAAATCTTGTCTGCTAAATGAGCTAGTGTAGCCCACAGCCATTTGGCATAGCCAGATCAGGACCTAACATAACGACAACTCAGAGTATGCTATTCTTTTCTTATGAAATAGACTACATTTTCTTCATATGATGCTTCTTTAGGCCAGTCTAAGTTAAATAATGGATTTATTGTGAAGGTGTAGGCTATATTACATGGATTTATTTAACTTTTTAAAAATGTATATTTTCCAAAGGTCTGCATCAGTGGTCTTTGTCAATGTGTGGAAGCCAGGAGATGCTAAATGTGTTATGTTAATTAACGGTCAATTACCGTGAGACTAACAAGTATTTGCTTGACAAACACCGGCTGACGAAATGTCGTGACCACCACAGCCCTAGTAGGGACAAACAAAATGTCCCCAGTTGGTCCCAAAAAATGTTTTTACTGGTCCCCACAAGAATAGTTAAACGCGTCCACACACACATACACACACACACACACACACACACACACACACACACACACACACACACACACACACACACACACACACACACACACACACACACACACACACACACACACACACACACACACACACACACACACACACACACACACCTAACTGAAACAATCAGAGCTTTCCCCCCCATATCACTCCACTGCTTCAACCACATGGACATGGTCATATAAAGTAACTTAACAATCATTCAAATTTACATTATAGCTAGTTCTAATCCAAAGAAATGTAGTATCCGTGTTGAACAACAGCACAGGCCTATAGCACGGGTAACACCAGCCAACACAGTAGGAGAAAGCTGTGGGGTGCCTTTATAATGACAGTGACTGAGGGGGGTTGTGGTGGGGATTGAGCTGTACTATGAACCTGGATGAACCCCAGGGTTCCTGTTATGTCCTAGATACATGTCACCATGTCTGCACTCCACATCCACCTATTCATTACGCTATTGAGTCTGTCCAATGCCACAAACACGACACTGATTTTCTGTTGCTTCTCTTCTCTCTCTCTCTGTCTGTGTGTGTGTGTGTGTGTGTGTGTGTGTGTGTGTGTGTGTGTGTGTGTGTGTGTGTGTGTGTGTGTGTGTGTGTGTGTGTGTGTGTGTGTGTGTGTGTGTGTGTGTGTGTGTGTGTGTGTGTGTGTGTGTGTGTGTGTGTGTGTGGCAGCACTGCCATTCAATTGTAAATGTTTTTGTGTAATTATCATTCTATTGAAAAGGAAGTTTATTGATTTCTGTATTAAATAAGTGGGCGGTATATTTAATCACAGCCAGAAAGCATCGTAATAATTCCCTGACAAATACCCACACAGTACACTAATACATTTGATTAACAGTGCACACTGCAATCTGAAAAACAAAGGAATATTAAGCTACCACAGAATGGTCACGGTCCCGTATTTGTCACCTTTGCTATAGTTTTGGATTGTGCAAAAAAATTGAATGGGCGAAGTAATCCTCTCTCTATCCGAACTCAAAAGCTACTGCGAAGAGAAATATTAGCTTGAATATCTACTATTTCACCAAAACAACTCCTGACTCACTTAGTTTCTTTCAGCTCCAGCGTTCTTGTTCCTTATCTGTGTCTTGCGTTAAGTCAGACTGATGGGGACCTGAGGCTGTTCTGGCTGCGTACGTTCTCAGAATAGGAACTGTATCCAAGCTTGTTCTTATGGCTCCTCTTGGAACATGGATGTCTGAACAAACTACCTCCAGTCTTCACTGCACCTCATACCCTGCCTAACCCACTCTGACAGAATGATGAATCCCCTCCCAAATGTAATTAAATACCTTATCTGGAGGTGTTATTACTACACCTTCAAGGTTTTGATCCAATCTATTTATTTACTGTTTGATATGATAACCGATTGTGATGGAATGTTGTCATTCTCACACAAGTTCAGAAGAGTTGACTAACTGGCATTCCTGCCGCGGTAGGTAGGTGTCATCGATCATCTCTTTGAAGTGTAACTGAAGGGTTTCCAATGCACGGTGTGCATATGCCTGCATGTGTGTGATTCAGGCTGAGGCCGCAGGTGTGTAGCCCGGAGGAGAGTCTGTCGGTTTGTCTGTCTGTCTGTGTGTTTGTCTATCTGTCTGTGCATCTCTGTGTGTGTGTGTGTGCGTGTGTGTGTCTGCATGTCTGTGTGTCAGCTGTGTAACAGGTTATCAGTAGACCTCTTCAGCTGCCAGGTTTCGAT